>NW_027458174.1:0-132882 GCF_050624435.1 Tenrec ecaudatus | reverse complement strand
GCCCTAGCCTGAAGGCTAGGGGAGCCCTAGCCTTAGCCTAGGGGAGCCCTAGCCTGAAGCCTAGGGGTGCCCTAGCCTGAAGGCTAGGGGAGCCCTAGCCTTAGCCTAGGGGAGCCCTAGCCTGAAGCCTAGGGGTGCCCTAGCCTGAAGGCTAGGGGAGCCCTAGCCTTAGCCTAGGGGAGCCCTAGCCTGAAGCCTAGGGGTGCCCTAGCCTGAAGGCTAGGGGAGCCCTAGCCTTAGCCTAGGGGAGCCCTAGCCTGAAGCCTAGGGGTGCCCTAGCCTGAAGGCTAGGGGAGCCCTAGCCTTAGCCTAGGGGAGCCCTAGCCTGAAGCCTAGGGGTGCCCTAGCCTGAAGGCTAGGGGAGCCCTAGCCTTAGCCTAGGGGAGCCCTAGCCTGAAGCCTAGGGGTGCCCTAGCCTGAAGGCTAGGGGAGCCCTAGCCTTAGCCTAGGGGAGCCCTAGCCTGAAGCCTAGGGGTGCCCTAGCCTGAAGGCTAGGGGAGCCCTAGCCTGAAGCCTAGGGGAGCCCTAGCCTGAAGCCTAGGGGTGCCCTAGCCTGAAGGCATAGGGGAGCCCTAGCCTGAAGCCTAGGGGAGCCCTAGCCTTAGCCTAGGGGAGCCCTAGCCGGAAGCCTAGGGGTGCCCTAGCCTGAAGGCTAGGGGAGCCCTAGCCTTAGCCTAGGGGAGCCCTAGCCTGAAGCCTAGGGGTGCCCTAGCCTGAAGGCTAGGGGAGCCCTAGCCTTAGCCTAGGGGAGCCCTAGCCTGAAGCCTAGGGGTGCCCTAGCCTGAAGGCTAGGGGAGCCCTAGCCTTAGCCTAGGGGAGCCCTAGCCTGAAGCCTAGGGGTGCCCTAGCCTGAAGGCTCGGGGAGCCCTAGCCTTAGCCTAGGGGAGCCCTAGCCTGAAGCCTAGGGGTGCCTTAGCCTGAAGGCTAGGGGAGCCCTAGCCTTAGCCTAGGGGAGCCCTAGCCTGAGGCCTAGGGGTGCCCTAGCCTGAAGGCTAGGGGAGCCCTAGCCTTAGCCTAGGGGAGCCCTAGCCTGAAGCCTAGGGGTGCCCTAGCCTGAAGGCTAGGGGAGCCCTAGCCTTAGCCTAGGGGAGCCCTAGCCTGAAGCCTAGGGGTGCCCTAGCCTGAAGGCTAGGGGAGCCCTAGCCTTAGCCTAGGGGAGCCCTAGCCTGAAGCCTAGGGGTGCCCTAGCCTGAAGGCTAGGGGAGCCCTAGCCTTAGCCTAGGGGAGCCCTAGCCTGAAGCCTAGGGGTGCCCTAGCCTGAAGGCTAGGGGAGCCCTAGCCTTAGCCTAGGGGAGCCCTAGCCTGAAGCCTAGGGGTGCCCTAGCCTGAAGGCTAGGGGAGCCCTAGCCTTAGCCTAGGGGAGCCCTAGCCTGAAGCCTAGGGGTGCCCTAGCCTGAAGGCTAGGGGAGCCCTAGCCTTAGCCTAGGGGAGCCCTAGCCTGAAGCCTAGGGGTGCCCTAGCCTGAAGGCTAGGGGAGCCCTAGCCTTAGCCTAGGGGAGCCCTAGCCTGAAGCCTAGGGGTGCCCTAGCCTGAAGGCTAGGGGAGCCCTAGCCTTAGCCTAGGGGAGCCCTAGCCTGAAGCCTAGGGGTGCCCTAGCCTGAAGGCTAGGGGAGCCCTAGCCTTAGCCTAGGGGAGCCCTAGCCTGAAGCCTAGGGGTGCCCTAGCCTGAAGGCTAGGGGAGCCCTAGCCTTAGCCTAGGGGAGCCCTAGCCTGAAGCCTAGGGGTGCCCTAGCCTGAAGGCTAGGGGAGCCCTAGCCTTAGCCTAGGGGAGCCTGAAGCCTAGGGGTGCCCTAGCCTGAAGGCTAGGGGAGCCCTAGCCTTAGCCTAGGGGAGCCTGAAGCCTAGGGGTGCCCTAGCCTGAAGGCTAGGGGAGCCCTAGCCTTAGCCTAGGGGAGCCCTAGCCTGAAGCCTAGGGGTGCCCTAGCCTGAAGGCTAGGGGAGCCCTAGCCTTAGCCTAGGGGAGCCTGAAGCCTAGGGGTGCCCTAGCCTGAAGGCTAGGGGAGCCCTAGCCTTAGCCTAGGGGAGCCCTAGCCTGAAGCCTAGGGGTGCCCTAGCCTGAAGGCTAGGGGAGCCCTAGCCTTAGCCTAGGGGAGCCTGAAGCCTAGGGGTGCCCTAGCCTGAAGGCTAGGGGAGCCCTAGCCTTAGCCTAGGGGAGCCCTAGCCTGAAGCCTAGGGGTGCCCTAGCCTGAAGGCTAGGGGAGCCCTAGCCTTAGCCTAGGGGAGCCTGAAGCCTAGGGGTGCCCTGGCCTGAAGGCTAGGGGAGCCCTAGCCTTAGCCTAGGGGAGCCTGAAGCCTAGGGGTGCCCTGGCCTGAAGGCTAGGGGAGCCCTAGCCTTAGCCTAGGGGAGCCCTAGCCTGAAGCCTAGGGGTGCCCTGGCCTGAAGGCTAGGGGAGCCCTAGCCTTAGCCTAGGGGAGCCCTAGCCTGAAGCCTAGGGGTGCCCTGGCCTGAAGGCTAGGGGAGCCCTAGCCTTAGCCTAGGGGAGCCCTAGCCTGAAGCCTAGGGGTGCCCTGGCCTGAAGGCTAGGGGAGCCCTAGCCTTAGCCTAGGGGAGCCCTAGCCTGAAGCCTAGGGGTGCCCTGGCCTGAAGGCTAGGGGAGCCCTAGCCTTAGCCTAGGGGAGCCCTAGCCTGAAGCCTAGGGGTGCCCTGGCCTGAAGGCTAGGGGAGCCCTAGCCTTAGCCTAGGGGAGCCCTAGCCTGAAGCCTAGGGGTGCCCTGGCCTGAAGGCTAGGGGAGCCCTAGCCTTAGCCTAGGGGAGCCCTAGCCTGAAGCCTAGGGGTGCCCTGGCCTGAAGGCTAGGGGAGCCCTAGCCTTAGCCTAGGGGAGCCCTAGCCTGAAGCCTAGGGGTGCCCTGGCCTGAAGGCTAGGGGAGCCCTAGCCTTAGCCTAGGGGAGCCCTAGCCTGAAGCCTAGGGGTGCCCTGGCCTGAAGGCTAGGGGAGCCCTAGCCTTAGCCTAGGGGAGCCCTAGCCTGAAGCCTAGGGGTGCCCTGGCCTGAAGGCTAGGGGAGCCCTAGCCTTAGCCTAGGGGAGCCCTAGCCTGAAGCCTAGGGGTGCCCTGGCCTGAAGGCTAGGGGAGCCCTAGCCTTAGCCTAGGGGAGCCCTAGCCTGAAGCCTAGGGGTGCCCTGGCCTGAAGGCTAGGGGAGCCCTAGCCTTAGCCTAGGGGAGCCCTAGCCTGAAGCCTAGGGGTGCCCTGGCCTGAAGGCTAGGGGAGCCCTAGCCTTAGCCTAGGGGAGCCCTAGCCTGAAGGCTAGGGGTGCCCTGGCCTGAAGGCTAGGGGAGCCCTAGCCTTAGCCTAGGGGAGCCCTAGCCTGAAGGCTAGGGGTGCCCTGGCCTGAAGGCTAGGGGAGCCCTAGCCTTAGCCTAGGGGAGCCCTAGCCTGAAGCCTAGGGGTGCCCTGGCCTGAAGGCTAGGGGAGCCCTAGCCTTAGCCTAGGGGAGCCCTAGCCTGAAGCCTAGGGGTGCCCTGGCCTGAAGGCTAGGGGAGCCCTAGCCTTAGCCTAGGGGAGCCCTAGCCTGAAGCCTAGGGGTGCCCTGGCCTGAAGGCTAGGGGAGCCCTAGCCTTAGCCTAGGGGAGCCCTAGCCTGAAGCCTAGGGGTGCCCTGGCCTGAAGGCTAGGGGAGCCCTAGCCTTAGCCTAGGGGAGCCCTAGCCTGAAGCCTAGGGGTGCCCTGGCCTGAAGGCTAGGGGAGCCCTAGCCTTAGCCTAGGGGAGCCCTAGCCTGAAGCCTAGGGGTGCCCTGGCCTGAAGGCTAGGGGAGCCCTAGCCTTAGCCTAGGGGAGCCCTAGCCTGAAGCCTAGGGGTGCCCTGGCCTGAAGGCTAGGGGAGCCCTAGCCTTAGCCTAGGGGAGCCCTAGCCTGAAGCCTAGGGGTGCCCTGGCCTGAAGGCTAGGGGAGCCCTAGCCTTAGCCTAGGGGAGCCCTAGCCTGAAGCCTAGGGGTGCCCTGGCCTGAAGGCTAGGGGAGCCCTAGCCTTAGCCTAGGGGAGCCCTAGCCTGAAGCCTAGGGGTGCCCTGGCCTGAAGGCTAGGGGAGCCCTAGCCTTAGCCTAGGGGAGCCCTAGCCTGAAGCCTAGGGGTGCCCTAGCCTGAAGGCTAGGGGAGCCCTAGCCTTAGCCTAGGGGAGCCCTAGCCTGAAGCCTAGGGGTGCCCTAGCCTGAAGGCTAGGGGAGCCCTAGCCTTAGCCTAGGGGAGCCCTAGCCTGAAGCCTAGGGGTGCCCTAGCCTGAAGGCTAGGGGAGCCCTAGCCTTAGCCTAGGGGAGCCCTAGCCTGAAGCCTAGGGGTGCCCTAGCCTGAAGGCTAGGGGAGCCCTAGCCTTAGCCTAGGGGAGCCCTAGCCTGAAGCCTAGGGGTGCCCTAGCCTGAAGGCTAGGGGAGCCCTAGCCTTAGCCTAGGGGAGCCCTAGCCTGAAGCCTAGGGGTGCCCTAGCCTGAAGGCTAGGGGAGCCCTAGCCTTAGCCTAGGGGAGCCCTAGCCTGAAGCCTAGGGGTGCCCTAGCCTGAAGGCTAGGGGAGCCCTAGCCTTAGCCTAGGGGAGCCCTAGCCTGAAGCCTAGGGGTGCCCTAGCCTGAAGGCTAGGGGAGCCCTAGCCTTAGCCTAGGGGAGCCTGAAGCCTAGGGGTGCCCTAGCCTGAAGGCTAGGGGAGCCCTAGCCTTAGCCTAGGGGAGCCTGAAGCCTAGGGGTGCCCTAGCCTGAAGGCTAGGGGAGCCCTAGCCTTAGCCTAGGGGAGCCCTAGCCTGAAGCCTAGGGGTGCCCTAGCCTGAAGGCTAGGGGAGCCCTAGCCTTAGCCTAGGGGAGCCTGAAGCCTAGGGGTGCCCTAGCCTGAAGGCTAGGGGAGCCCTAGCCTTAGCCTAGGGGAGCCCTAGCCTGAAGCCTAGGGGTGCCCTAGCCTGAAGGCTAGGGGAGCCCTAGCCTTAGCCTAGGGGAGCCTGAAGCCTAGGGGTGCCCTAGCCTGAAGGCTAGGGGAGCCCTAGCCTTAGCCTAGGGGAGCCCTAGCCTGAAGCCTAGGGGTGCCCTAGCCTGAAGGCTAGGGGAGCCCTAGCCTTAGCCTAGGGGAGCCTGAAGCCTAGGGGTGCCCTAGCCTGAAGGCTAGGGGAGCCCTAGCCTTAGCCTAGGGGAGCCTGAAGCCTAGGGGTGCCCTGGCCTGAAGGCTAGGGGAGCCCTAGCCTTAGCCTAGGGGAGCCCTAGCCTGAAGCCTAGGGGTGCCCTGGCCTGAAGGCTAGGGGAGCCCTAGCCTTAGCCTAGGGGAGCCCTAGCCTGAAGCCTAGGGGTGCCCTGGCCTGAAGGCTAGGGGAGCCCTAGCCTTAGCCTAGGGGAGCCCTAGCCTGAAGCCTAGGGGTGCCCTGGCCTGAAGGCTAGGGGAGCCCTAGCCTTAGCCTAGGGGAGCCCTAGCCTGAAGCCTAGGGGTGCCCTGGCCTGAAGGCTAGGGGAGCCCTAGCCTTAGCCTAGGGGAGCCCTAGCCTGAAGCCTAGGGGTGCCCTGGCCTGAAGGCTAGGGGAGCCCTAGCCTTAGCCTAGGGGAGCCCTAGCCTGAAGCCTAGGGGTGCCCTGGCCTGAAGGCTAGGGGAGCCCTAGCCTTAGCCTAGGGGAGCCCTAGCCTTAGCCTAGGGGAGCCCTAGCCTGAAGCCTAGGGGTGCCCTAGCCTGAAGGCTAGGGGAGCCCTAGCCTTAGCCTAGGGGAGCCCTAGCCTGAAGCCTAGGGGTGCCCTAGCCTGAAGGCTAGGGGAGCCCTAGCCTTAGCCTAGGGGAGCCCTAGCCTGAAGCCTAGGGGTGCCCTAGCCTGAAGGCTAGGGGAGCCCTAGCCTTAGCCTAGGGGAGCCCTAGCCTGAAGCCTAGGGGTGCCCTAGCCTGAAGGCTAGGGGAGCCCTAGCCTTAGCCTAGGGGAGCCCTAGCCTGAAGCCTAGGGGTGCCCTAGCCTGAAGGCTAGGGGAGCCCTAGCCTTAGCCTAGGGGAGCCCTAGCCTGAAGCCTAGGGGTGCCCTAGCCTGAAGGCTAGGGGAGCCCTAGCCTTAGCCTAGGGGAGCCCGAGCCTGAAGCCTAGGGGTGCCCTAGCCTGAAGGCTAGGGGAGCCCTAGCCTTAGCCTAGGGGAGCCCGAGCCTGAAGCCTAGGGGTGCCCTAGCCTGAAGGCTAGGGGAGCCCTAGCCTTAGCCTAGGGGAGCCCGAGCCTGAAGCCTAGGGGTGCCCTAGCCTGAAGGCTAGGGGAGCCCTAGCCTTAGCCTAGGGGAGCCCGAGCCTGAAGCCTAGGGGTGCCCTAGCCTGAAGGCTAGGGGAGCCCTAGCCTTAGCCTAGGGGAGCCCGAGCCTGAAGCCTAGGGGTGCCCTAGCCTGAAGGCTAGGGGAGCCCTAGCCTTAGCCTAGGGGAGCCCGAGCCTGAAGCCTAGGGGTGCCCTAGCCTGAAGGCTAGGGGAGCCCTAGCCTTAGCCTAGGGGAGCCCGAGCCTGAAGCCTAGGGTTGCCCTAGCCTGAAGGCTAGGGGAGCCCTAGCCTTAGCCTAGGGGAGCCCGAGCCTGAAGCCTAGGGGTGCCCTAGCCTGAAGGCTAGGGGAGCCCTAGCCTTAGCCTAGGGGAGCCCGAGCCTGAAGCCTAGGGGTGCCCTAGCCTGAAGGCTAGGGGAGCCCTAGCCTTAGCCTAGGGGAGCCCGAGCCTGAAGCCTAGGGGTGCCCTAGCCTGAAGGCTAGGGGAGCCCTAGCCTTAGCCTAGGGGAGCCCGAGCCTGAAGCCTAGGGGTGCCCTAGCCTGAAGGCTAGGGGAGCCCTAGCCTTAGCCTAGGGGAGCCCGAGCCTGAAGCCTAGGGGTGCCCTAGCCTGAAGGCTAGGGGAGCCCTAGCCTTAGCCTAGGGGAGCCTGAGCCTGAAGCCTAGGGGTGCCCTAGCCTGAAGGCTAGGGGAGCCCTAGCCTTAGCCTAGGGGAGCCCGAGCCTGAAGCCTAGGGGTGCCCTAGCCTGAAGGCTAGGGGAGCCCTAGCCTTAGCCTAGGGGAGCCCGAGCCTGAAGCCTAGGGGTGCCCTAGCCTGAAGGCTAGGGGAGCCCTAGCCTTAGCCTAGGGGAGCCCGAGCCTGAAGGCTAGGGGAGCCCTAGCCTTAGCCTAGGGGAGCCCGAGCCTGAAGCCTAGGGGTGCCCTAGCCTGAAGGCTAGGGGAGCCCTAGCCTTAGCCTAGGGGAGCCCGAGCCTGAAGCCTAGGGGTGCCCTAGCCTGAAGGCTAGGGGAGCCCTAGCCTTAGCCTAGGGGAGCCCGAGCCTGAAGCCTAGGGGTGCCCTAGCCTGAAGGCTAGGGGAGCCCTAGCCTTAGCCTAGGGGAGCCCGAGCCTGAAGCCTAGGGGTGCCCTAGCCTGAAGGCTAGGGGAGCCCTAGCCTTAGCCTAGGGGAGCCCGAGCCTGAAGCCTAGGGGTGCCCTAGCCTGAAGGCTAGGGGAGCCCTAGCCTTAGCCTAGGGGAGCCCGAGCCTGAAGCCTAGGGGTGCCCTAGCCTGAAGGCTAGGGGAGCCCTAGCCTTAGCCTAGGGGAGCCCGAGCCTGAAGCCTAGGGGTGCCCTAGCCTGAAGGCTAGGGGAGCCCTAGCCTTAGCCTAGGGGAGCCCGAGCCTGAAGCCTAGGGGTGCCCTAGCCTGAAGGCTAGGGGAGCCCTAGCCTTAGCCTAGGGGAGCCCGAGCCTGAAGCCTAGGGGTGCCCTAGCCTGAAGGCTAGGGGAGCCCTAGCCTTAGCCTAGGGGAGCCCGAGCCTGAAGCCTAGGGGTGCCCTAGCCTGAAGGCTAGGGGAGCCCTAGCCTTAGCCTAGGGGAGCCCGAGCCTGAAGCCTAGGGGTGCCCTAGCCTGAAGGCTAGGGGAGCCCTAGCCTTAGCCTAGGGGAGCCCGAGCCTGAAGCCTAGGGGTGCCCTAGCCTGAAGGCTAGGGGAGCCCTAGCCTTAGCCTAGGGGAGCCCGAGCCTGAAGCCTAGGGGTGCCCTAGCCTGAAGGCTAGGGGAGCCCTAGCCTTAGCCTAGGGGAGCCCGAGCCTGAAGCCTAGGGGTGCCCTAGCCTGAAGGCTAGGGGAGCCCTAGCCTTAGCCTAGGGGAGCCCGAGCCTGAAGCCTAGGGGTGCCCTAGCCTGAAGGCTAGGGGAGCCCTAGCCTTAGCCTAGGGGAGCCCGAGCCTGAAGCCTAGGGGTGCCCTAGCCTGAAGGCTAGGGGAGCCCTAGCCTTAGCCTAGGGGAGCCCGAGCCTGAAGCCTAGGGGTGCCCTAGCCTGAAGGCTAGGGGAGCCCTAGCCTTAGCCTAGGGGAGCCCGAGCCTGAAGCCTAGGGGTGCCCTAGCCTGAAGGCTAGGGGAGCCCTAGCCTTAGCCTAGGGGAGCCCGAGCCTGAAGCCTAGGGGTGCCCTAGCCTGAAGGCTAGGGGAGCCCTAGCCTTAGCCTAGGGGAGCCCGAGCCTGAAGCCTAGGGGTGCCCTAGCCTGAAGGCTAGGGGAGCCCTAGCCTTAGCCTAGGGGAGCCCGAGCCTGAAGCCTAGGGGTGCCCTAGCCTGAAGCCTAGGGGTGCCCTAGCCTGAAGGCTAGGGGAGCCCGAGCCTTAGCCTAGGGGAGCCCGAGCCTGAAGCCTAGGGGTGCCCTAGCCTGAAGGCTAGGGGAGCCCGAGCCTTAGCCTAGGGGAGCCCGAGCCTGAAGCCTAGGGGTGCCCTAGCCTGAAGGCTAGGGGAGCCCGAGCCTTAGCCTAGGGAGCCCGAGCCTGAAGCCTAGGGGTGCCCTAGCCTGAAGGCTAGGGGAGCCCGAGCCTTAGCCTAGGGGAGCCCGAGCCTGAAGCCTAGGGGTGCCCTAGCCTGAAGGCTAGGGGAGCCCGAGCCTTAGCCTAGGGGAGCCCGAGCCTGAAGCCTAGGGGTGCCCTAGCCTGGAGGCTAGGGGAGCCCGAGCCTTAGCCTAGGGGAGCCCGAGCCTGAAGCCTAGGGGTGCCCTAGCCTGAAGGCTAGGGGAGCCCGAGCCTTAGCCTAGGGGAGCCCGAGCCTGAAGCCTAGGGGTGCCCTAGCCTGAAGGCTAGGGGAGCCCTAGCCTTAGCCTAGGGGAGCCCGAGCCTGAAGCCTAGGGGTGCCCTAGCCTGAAGGCTAGGGGAGCCCTAGCCTTAGCCTAGGGGAGCCCGAGCCTGAAGCCTAGGGGTGCCCTAGCCTGAAGGCTAGGGGAGCCCTAGCCTTAGCCTAGGGGAGCCCGAGCCTGAAGCCTAGGGGTGCCCTAGCCTGAAGGCTAGGGGAGCCCTAGCCTTAGCCTAGGGGAGCCCGAGCCTGAAGCCTAGGGGTGCCCTAGCCTGAAGGCTAGGGGAGCCCTAGCCTTAGCCTAGGGGAGCCCGAGCCTGAAGACTAGGGGTGCCCTAGCCTGAAGGCTAGGGGAGCCCTAGCCTTAGCCTAGGGGAGCCCGAGCCTGAAGCCTAGGGGTGCCCTAGCCAGAAGGCTAGGGGAGCCCTAGCCTTAGCCTAGGGGAGCCCGAGCCTGAAGCCTAGGGGTGCCCTAGCCTGAAGGCTAGGGGAGCCCTAGCCTTAGCCTAGGGGAGCCCGAGCCTGAAGCCTAGGGGTGCCCTAGCCTGAAGGCTAGGGGAGCCCTAGCCTTAGCCTAGGGGAGCCCGAGCCTGAAGCCTAGGGGTGCCCTAGCCTGAAGGCTAGGGGAGCCCTAGCCTTAGCCTAGGGGAGCCCTAGCCTTAGCCTAGGGGAGCCCGAGCCTGAAGCCTAGGGGTGCCCTAGCCTGAAGGCTAGGGGAGCCCTAGCCTTAGCCTAGGGGAGCCCGAGCCTGAAGCCTAGGGGTGCCCTAGCCTGAAGGCTAGGGGAGCCCTAGCCTTAGCCTAGGGGAGCCCTAGCCTGAAGCCTAGGGGTGCCCTAGCCTGAAGGCTAGGGGAGCCCTAGCCTTAGCCTAGGGGAGCCCGAGCCTGAAGCCTAGGGGTGCCCTAGCCTGAAGGCTAGGGGAGCCCTAGCCTTAGCCTAGGGGAGCCCGAGCCTGAAGCCTAGGGGTGCCCTAGCCTGAAGGCTAGGGGAGCCCTAGCCTTAGCCTAGGGGAGCCCGAGCCTGAAGCCTAGGGGAGCCCTAGCCTTAGCCTAGGGGAGCCCGAGCCTGAAGCCTAGGGGAGCCCGAGCCTGAAGGCTAGGGGAGCCCTAGCCTTAGCCTAGGGGAGCCCGAGCCTGAAGCCTAGGGGAGCCCTAGCCTGAAGGCTAGGGGAGCCCTAGCCTTAGCCTAGGGGAGCCCGAGCCTGAAGCCTAGGGGTGCCCTAGCCTGAAGGCTAGGGGAGCCCTAGCCTTAGCCTAGGGGAGCCCGAGCCTGAAGCCTAGGGGTGCCCTAGCCTGAAGGCTAGGGGAGCCCTAGCCTTAGCCTAGGGGAGCCCGAGCCTGAAGCCTAGGGGTGCCCTAGCCTGAAGGCTAGGGGAGCCCTAGCCTTAGCCTAGGGGAGCCCGAGCCTGAAGCCTAGGGGTGCCCTAGCCTGAAGGCTAGGGGAGCCCTAGCCTTAGCCTAGGGGAGCCCGAGCCTGAAGCCTAGGGGTGCCCTAGCCTGAAGGCTAGGGGAGCCCTAGCCTTAGCCTAGGGGAGCCCGAGCCTGAAGCCTAGGGGTGCCCTAGCCTGAAGGCTAGGGGAGCCCTAGCCTTAGCCTAGGGGAGCCCGAGCCTGAAGCCTAGGGGTGCCCTAGCCTGAAGGCTAGGGGAGCCCTAGCCTTAGCCTAGGGGAGCCCGAGCCTGAAGCCTAGGGGTGCCCTAGCCTGAAGGCTAGGGGAGCCCTAGCCTTAGCCTAGGGGAGCCCGAGCCTGAAGCCTAGGGGTGCCCTAGCCTGAAGGCTAGGGGAGCCCTAGCCTTAGCCTAGGGGAGCCCGAGCCTGAAGCCTAGGGGTGCCCTAGCCTGAAGGCTAGGGGAGCCCTAGCCTTAGCCTAGGGGAGCCCGAGCCTGAAGCCTAGGGGTGCCCTAGCCTGAAGGCTAGGGGAGCCCTAGCCTTAGCCTAGGGGAGCCCGAGCCTGAAGCCTAGGGGTGCCCTAGCCTGAAGGCTAGGGGAGCCCTAGTCTTAGCCTAGGGGAGCCCGAGCCTGAAGCCTAGGGGTGCCCTAGCCTGAAGGCTAGGGGAGCCCTAGCCTTAGCCTAGGGGAGCCCGAGCCTGAAGCCTAGGGGTGCCCTAGCCTGAAGGCTAGGGGAGCCCTAGCCTTAGCCTAGGGGAGCCCGAGCCTGAAGCCTAGGGGTGCCCTAGCCTGAAGGCTAGGGGAGCCCTAGCCTTAGCCTAGGGGAGCCCGAGCCTGAAGCCTAGGGGTGCCCTAGCCTGAAGGCTAGGGGAGCCCTAGCCTTAGCCTAGGGGAGCCCGAGCCTGAAGCCTAGGGGTGCCCTAGCCTGAAGGCTAGGGGAGCCCGAGCCTTAGCCTAGGGGAGCCCGAGCCTGAAGCCTAGGGGTGCCCTAGCCTGAAGGCTAGGGGAGCCCGAGCCTTAGCCTAGGGGAGCCCGAGCCTGGAGCCTAGGGGTGCCCTAGCCTGAAGGCTAGGGGAGCCCGAGCCTTAGCCTAGGGGAGCCCGAGCCTGGAGCCTAGGGGTGCCCTAGCCTGAAGGCTAGGGGAGCCCGAGCCTTAGCCTAGGGGAGCCCGAGCCTCGAGCCTAGGGGTGCCCTAGCCTGAAGGCTAGGGGAGCCCGAGCCTTAGCCTAGGGGAGCCCGAGCCTGGAGCCTAGGGGTGCCCTAGCCTGAAGGCTAGGGGAGCCCGAGCCTTAGCCTAGGGGAGCCCGAGCCTGGAGCCTAGGGGTGCCCTAGCCTGAAGGCTAGGGGAGCCCGAGCCTTAGCCTAGGGGAGCCCGAGCCTGGAGCCTAGGGGTGCCCTAGCCTGAAGGCTAGGGGAGCCCGAGCCTTAGCCTAGGGGAGCCCGAGCCTGAAGCCTAGGGGTGCCCTAGCCTGAAGGCTAGGGGAGCCCGAGTCTTAGCCTAGGGGAGCCCGAGCCTGAAGCCTAGGGGTGCCCTAGCCTGAAGGCTAGGGGAGCCCGAGCCTTAGCCTAGGGGAGCCCGAGCCTGAAGCCTAGGGGTGCCCTAGCCTGAAGGCTAGGGGAGCCCGAGCCTTAGCCTAGGGGAGCCCGAGCCTGAAGCCTAGGGGTGCCCTAGCCTGAAGGCTAGGGGAGCCCGAGCCTTAGCCTAGGGGAGCCCGAGCCTGAAGCCTAGGGGTGCCCTAGCCTGAAGGCTAGGGGAGCCCGAGCCTTAGCCTAGGGGAGCCCGAGCCTGAAGCCTAGGGGTGCCCTAGCCTGAAGGCTAGGGGAGCCCGAGCCTTATCCTAGGGGAGCCCGAGCCTGAAGCCTAGGGGTGCCCTAGCCTGAAGGCTAGGGGAGCCCGAGCCTTAGCCTAGGGGAGCCCGAGCCTGAAGCCTAGGGGTGCCCTAGCCTGAAGGCTAGGGGAGCCCGAGCCTGAAGCCTAGGGGTGCCCGAGCCTGAAGCCTAGGGGTGCCCTAGCCTGAAGGCTAGGGGAGCCCGAGCCTGAAGCCTAGGGGTGCCCGAGCCTGAAGGCTAGGGGAGCCCTAGCCTTAGCCTAGGGGAGCCCGAGCCTGAAGCCTAGGGGTGCCCGAGCCTGAAGGCTAGGGGAGCCCTAGCCTTAGCCTAGGGGAGCCCGAGCCTGAAGCCTAGGGGTGCCCTAGCCTGAAGGCTAGGGGAGCCCTAGCCTTAGCCTAGGGGAGCCCGAGCCTGAAGCCTAGGGGTGCCCTAGCCTGAAGGCTAGGGGAGCCCTAGCCTTAGCCTAGGGGAGCCCGAGCCTGAAGCCTAGGGGTGCCCTAGCCTGAAGGCTAGGGGAGCCCTAGCCTTAGCCTAGGGGAGCCCGAGCCTGAAGCCTAGGGGTGCCCTAGCCTGAAGGCTAGGGGAGCCCGAGCCTTAGCCTAGGGGAGCCCGAGCCTGAAGCCTAGGGGTGCCCTAGCCTGAAGGCTAGGGGAGCCCGAGCCTTAGCCTAGGGGAGCCCGAGCCTGGAGCCTAGGGGTGCCCTAGCCTGAAGGCTAGGGGAGCCCGAGCCTTAGCCTAGGGGAGCCCGAGCCTGGAGCCTAGGGGTGCCCTAGCCTGAAGGCTAGGGGAGCCCGAGCCTTAGCCTAGGGGAGCCCGAGCCTGGAGCCTAGGGGTGCCCTAGCCTGAAGGCTAGGGGAGCCCGAGCCTTAGCCTAGGGGAGCCCGAGCCTGGAGCCTAGGGGTGCCCTAGCCTGAAGGCTAGGGGAGCCCGAGCCTTAGCCTAGGGGAGCCCGAGCCTGGAGCCTAGGGGTGCCCTAGCCTGAAGGCTAGGGGAGCCCGAGCCTTAGCCTAGGGGAGCCCGAGCCTGGAGCCTAGGGGTGCCCTAGCCTGAAGGCTAGGGGAGCCCGAGCCTTAGCCTAGGGGAGCCCGAGCCTGAAGCCTAGGGGTGCCCTAGCCTGAAGGCTAGGGGAGCCCGAGTCTTAGCTAGGGGAGCCCGAGCCTGAAGCCTAGGGGTGCCCTAGCCTGAAGGCTAGGGGAGCCCGAGCCTTAGCCTAGGGGAGCCCGAGCCTGAAGCCTAGGGGTGCCCTAGCCTGAAGGCTAGGGGAGCCCGAGCCTTAGCCTAGGGGAGCCCGAGCCTGAAGCCTAGGGGTGCCCTAGCCTGAAGGCTAGGGGAGCCCGAGCCTTAGCCTAGGGGAGCCCGAGCCTGAAGCCTAGGGGTGCCCTAGCCTGAAGGCTAGGGGAGCCCGAGCCTTAGCCTAGGGGAGCCCGAGCCTGAAGCCTAGGGGTGCCCTAGCCTGAAGGCTAGGGGAGCCCGAGCCTTAGCCTAGGGGAGCCCGAGCCTGAAGCCTAGGGGTGCCCTAGCCTGAAGGCTAGGGGAGCCCGAGCCTTAGCCTAGGGGAGCCCGAGCCTGAAGCCTAGGGGTGCCCTAGCCTGAAGGCTAGGGGAGCCCGAGCCTGAAGCCTAGGGGTGCCCGAGCCTGAAGCCTAGGGGTGCCCTAGCCTGAAGGCTAGGGGAGCCCGAGCCTGAAGCCTAGGGGTGCCCGAGCCTGAAGGCTAGGGGAGCCCTAGCCTTAGCCTAGGGGAGCCCGAGCCTGAAGCCTAGGGGTGCCCGAGCCTGAAGGCTAGGGGAGCCCTAGCCTTAGCCTAGGGGAGCCCGAGCCTGAAGCCTTGGGGTGCCCTAGCCTAAAGGCTAGGGGAGCCCTAGCCTTAGCCTAGGGGAGCCCGAGCCTGAAGCCAAGGGGTGCCCTAGCCTGAAGGCTAGGGGAGCCCTAGCCTTAGCCTAGGGGAGCCCGAGCCTGAAGCCTAGGGGTGCCCTAGCCTGAAGTCTAGGGGAGCCCTAGCCTTAGCCTAGGGGAGCCCGAGCCTGAAGCCTAGGGGTGCCCTAGCCTGAAGGCTAGGGGAGCCCTAGCCTTAGCCTAGGGGAGCCCGAGCCTTAAGCCTAGGGGTGCCCTAGCCTGAAGGCTAGGGGAGCCCTAGCCTTAGCCTAGGGGAGCCCGAAGCCTAGGGGTGCCCTAGCCTGAAGGCTAGGGGAGCCCTAGCCTTAGCCTAGGGGAGCCCGAAGCCTAGGGGTGCCCTAGCCTGAAGGCTAGGGGAGCCCTAGCCTTAGCCTAGGGGAGCCCGAAGCCTAGGGGTGCCCTAGCCTGAAGGCTAGGGGAGCCCTAGCCTTAACCTAGGGGAGCCCGAAGCCTAGGGGTGCCCTAGCCTGAAGGCTAGGGGAGCCCTAGCCTTAGCCTAGGGGAGCCCGAAGCCTAGGGGTGCCCTAGCCTGAAGGCTAGGGGAGCCCTAGCCTTAGCCTAGGGGAGCCCGAAGCCTAGGGGTGCCCTAGCCTGAAGGCTAGGGGAGCCCTAGCCTTAGCCTAGGGGAGCCCGAAGCCTAGGGGTGCCCTAGCCTGAAGGCTAGGGGAGCCCTAGCCTTAGCCTAGGGGAGCCCGAAGCCTAGGGGTGCCCTAGCCTGAAGGCTAGGGGAGCCCTAGCCTTAGCCTAGGGGAGCCCGAAGCCTAGGGGTGCCCTAGACTGAAGTCTAGGGGAGCCCTAGCCTTAGCCTAGGGGAGCCCGAAGCCTAGGGGTGCCCTAGCCTGAAGCCTAGGGGAGCCCTAGCCTTAGCCTAGGGGAGCCCGAAGCCTAGGGGTGCCCTAGCCTGAAGCCTAGGGGAGCCCTAGCCTTAGCCTAGGGGAGCCCGAAGCCTAGGGGTGCCCTAGCCTGAAGCCTAGGGGAGCCCTAGCCTTAGCCTAGGGGAGCCCGAAGCCTAGGGGTGCCCTAGCCTGAAGCCTAGGGGAGCCCTAGCCTTAGCCTAGGGGAGCCCTAGCCTGAAGCCTAGGGGTGCCCTAGCCTGAAGCCTAGGGGAGCCCTAGCCTTAGCCTAGGGGAGCCCTAGCCTGAAGCCTAGGGGTGCCCTAGCCTGAAGCCTAGGGGAGCCCTAGCCTTAGCCTAGGGGAGCCCTAGCCTGAAGCCTAGGGGTACCCTAGCCTGAAGCCTAGGGGAGCCCTAGCCTTAGCCTAGGGGAGCCCTAGCCTGAAGCCTAGGGGTGCCCTAGCCTGAAGCCTAGGGGAGCCCTAGCCTTAGCCTAGGGGAGCCCTAGCCTGAAGCCTAGGGGTGCCCTAGCCTGAAGCCTAGGGGAGCCCTAGCCTTAGCCTAGGGGAGCCCTAGCCTGAAGCCTAGGGGTGCCCTAGCCTGAAGCCTAGGGGAGCCCTAGCCTGAAGCCTAGGGGTGCCCTAGCCTGAAGCCTAGGGGAGCCCTAGCCTTAGCCTAGGGGAGCCCTAGCCTGAAGCCTAGGGGTGCCCTAGCCTGAAGCCTAGGGGAGCCCTAGCCTTAGCCTAGGGGAGCCCTAGCCTGAAGCCTAGGGGTGGCCTAGCCTGAAGCCTAGGGGAGCCCTAGCCTTAGCCTAGGGGAGCCCTAGCCTGAAGCCTAGGGGTGCCCTAGCCTGAAGCCTAGGGGAGCCCTAGCCTTAGCCTAGGGGAGCCCTAGCCTGAAGCCTAGGGGTGCCCTAGCCTGAATCCTAGGGGAGCCCTAGCCTTAGCCTAGGGGAGCCCTAGCCTGAAGCCTAGGGGTGCCCTAGCCTGAAGCCTAGGGGAGCCCTAGCCTTAGCCTAGGGGAACCCTAGCCTGAAGCCTAGGGGTGCCCTAGCCTGAAGCCTAGGGGAGCCCTAGCCTTAGCCTAGGGGAGCCCTAGCCTTAAGCCTAGGGGTGCCCTAGCCTGAAGCCTAGGGGAGCCCTAGCCTTAGCCTAGGGGAGCCCTAGCCTAAAGCCTAGGGGTGCCCTAGCCTGAAGCCTAGGGGAGCCCTAGCCTTAGCCTAGGGGAGCCCTAGCCTGAAGCCTAGGGGTGCCCTAGCCTGAAGGCTAGGGGAGCCCTAGCCTTAGCCTAGGGGAGCCCTAGCCTGAAGCCTAGGGGTGCCCTAGCCTGAAGGCTAGGGGAGCCCTAGGCTTAGCCTAGGGGAGCCCTAGCCTGAAGCCTAGGGGTGCCCTAGCCTGAAGGCTAGAGGAGCCCTAGCCTTAGCCTAGGGGAGCCCTAGCCTGAAGCCTGGGGGTGCCCTAGCCTGAAGGCTAGGGGAGCCCTAGCCTTAGCCTAGGGGAGCCCTAGCCTGAAGCCTAGGGGTGCCCTAGCCTGAAGGCTAGGGGAGCCCTAGCCTTAGACTAGGGGAGCCCTAGCCTGAAGTCTAGGGGTGCCCTAGCCTGAAGGCTAGGGGAGCCCTAGCCTTAGCCTAGGGGAGCCCTAGCCTGAAGCCTAGGGGTGCCCTAGCCTGAAGCCTAGGGGAGCCCTAGTCTTAGCCTAGGGGAGCCCTAGCCTGAAGCCTAGGGGTGCCCTAGCCTGAAGCCTAGGGGAGCCCTAGCCTTAGCCTAGGGGAGCCCTAGCCTGAAGCCTAGGGGTGCCCTAGCCTGAAGCCTAGGGGAGCCCTAGCCTTAGCCTAGGGGAGCCCTAGCCTGAAGCCTAGGGGTGCCCTAGCCTGAAGCCTAGGGGAGCCCTAGCCTTAGCCTAGGGGAGCCCTAGCCTGAAGCCTAGGGGTTCCCTAGCCTGAAGCCTAGGGGAGCCCTAGCCTTAGCCTAGGGGAGCCCTAGCCTGAAGCCTAGGGGAGCCCTAGCCTGAAGCCTAGGGGAGCCCTAGCCTTAGCCTAGGGGAGCCCTAGCCTGAAGCCTAGGGGTGCCCTAGCCTGAAGCCTAGGGGAGCCCTAGCCTTAGCCTAGGGGAGCCCTAGCCTGAAGCCTAGGGGTGCCCTAGCCTGAAGCCTAGGGGAGCCCTAGCCTTAGCCTAGGGGAGCCCTAGCCTGAAGCCTAGGGGTGCCCTAGCCTGAAGCCTAGGGGAGCCCTAGCCTTAGCCTAGGGGAGCCCTAGCCTGAAGCCTAGGGGTGCCCTAGCCTGAAGCCTAGGGGAGCCCTAGCCTTAGCCTAGGGGAGCCCTAGCCTGAAGCCTAGGGGTGCCCTAGCCTGAAGCCTAGGGGAGCCCTAGCCTTAGCCTAGGGGAGCATAGCCTGAAGCCTAGGGGTGCCCTAGCCTGAAGCCTAGGGGAGCCCTAGCCTTAGCCTAGGGGAGCCCTAGCCTGAAGCCTAGGGGTGCCCTAGCCTGAAGCCTAGGGGAGCCCTAGCCTTAGCCTAGGTGAGCCCTAGCCTGAAGCCTAGGGGTGCCCTAGCCTGAAGCCTAGGGGAGCCCTAGCCTTAGCCTAGGGGAGCCCTAGCCTGAAGCCTAGGGGTGCCCTAGCCTGAAGCCTAGGGGAGCCCTAGCCTTAGCCTAGGGGAGCCCTAGCCTGAAGCCTAGGGGTGCCCTAGCCTGAAGGCTAGGGGAGCCCTAGCCTTAGCCTAGGGGAGCCCTAGCCTGAAGCCTAGGGGTGCCCTAGCCTGAAGGCTAGGGGAGCCCTAGGCTTAGCCTAGGGGAGCCCTAGCCTGAAGCCTAGGGGTGCCCTAGCCTGAAGGCTAGGGGAGCCCTAGCCTTAGCCTAGGGGAGCCCTAGCCTGAAGCCTAGGGGTGCCCTAGCCTGAAGGCTAGGGGAGCCCTAGCCTTAGCCTAGGGGAGCCCTAGACTGAAGCCTAGGGGTGCCCTAGCCTGAAGGCTAGGGGAGCCCTAGCCTTAGCCTAGGGGAGCCCTAGCCTGAAGCCTAGGGGTGCCCTAGCCTGAAGGCTAGGGGAGCCCTAGCCTTAGCCTAGGGGAGCCCTAGCCTGAAGCCTAGGGTTGCCCTAGCCTGAAGGCTAGGGGAGCCCTAGCCTTAGCCTAGGGGAGCCCTAGCCTGAAGCCTAGGGGTGCCCTAGCCTGAAGGCTAGGGGAGCCCTAGCCTTAGCCTAGGGGAGCCCTAGCCTGAAGCCTAGGGGTGCCCTAGCCTGAAGGCTAGGGGAGCCCTAGCCTTAGCCTAGGGGAGCCCTAGCCTGAAGCCTAGGGGTGCCCTAGCCTGAAGGCTAGGGGAGCCCTAGCCTTAGCCTAGGGGAGCCCTAGCCGGAAGCCTAGGGGTGCCCTAGCCTGAAGGCTAGGGGAGTCCTAGCCTTAGCCTAGGGGAGCCTAAAGCCTAGGGGTGCCCTAGCCTGAAGGCTAGGGGAGCCCTAGCCTTAGCCTAGGGGAGCCTAAAGCCTAGGGGTGCCCTAGCCTGAAGGCTAGGGGAGCCCTAGCCTTAGCCTAGGGGAGCCCTAGCCTGAAGCCTAGGGGTGCCCTAGCCTGAAGGCTAGGGGAGCCCTACCCTTAGCCTAGGGGAGCCTAAAGCCTAGGGGTGCCCTAGCCTGAAGGCTAGGGGAGCCCTAGCCTTACCCTAGGGGAGCCCGAAGCCTAGGGGTGCCCTAGCCTGAAGGCTAGGGGAGCCCTAGCCTTAGCCTAGGGGAGCCCGAAGCCTAGGGGTGCCCTAGCCTGAAGGCTAGGGGAGCCCTAGCCTTAGCCTAGGGGAGCCCGAAGCCTAGGGGTGCCCTAGCCTGAAGGCTAGGGGAGCCCTAGCCTTAGCCTAGGGGAGCCCGAAGCCTAGGGGTGCCCTAGCCGGAAGGCTAGGGGAGCCCTAGCCTTAGCCTAGGGCAGCCCGAAGCCTAGGGGTGCCCTAGCCTGAAGGCTAGGGGAGCCCTAGCCTTAGCCTAGGGGAGCCCGAAGCCTAGGGGTGCCCTAACCTGAAGCCTAGGGGAGCCCTAGCCTTAGCCTAGGGGAGCCCTAGCCTGAAGCCTAGGGGTGCCCTAGCCTGAAGCCTAGGGGAGCCCTAGCCTTAGCCTAGGGGAGCCCTAGCCTGAAGCCTAGGGGTGCCCTAGCCTGAAGCCTAGGGGAGCCCTAGCCTTAGCCTAGGGGAGCCCTAGCCTGAAGCCTAGGGGTGCCCTAGCCTGAAGCCTAGGGGAGCCCTAGCCTTAGCCTAGGGGAGCCCTAGCCTGAAGCCTAGGGGTGCCCTAGCCTGAAGCCTAGGGGAGCCCTAGCCTTAGCCTAGGGGAGCCCTAGCCTGAAGCCTAGGGGTGCCCTAGCCTGAAGCCTAGGGGAGCCCTAGCCTTAGCCTAGGGGAGCCCTAGCCTGAAGCCTAGGGGTGCCCTAGCCTGAAGCCTAGGGGAGCCCTAGCCTTAGCCTAGGGGAGCCCTAGCCTGAAGCCTAGGGGTGCCCTAGCCTGAAGCCTAGGGGAGCCCTAGCCTTAGCCTAGGGGAGCCCTAGCCTGAAGCCTAGGGGTGCCCTAGCCTGAAGCCTAGGGGAGCCCTAGCCTTAGCCTAGGGGAGCCCTAGCCTGAAGCCTAGGGGTGCCCTAGCCTGAAGCCTAGGGGAGCCCTAGCCTTAGCCTAGGGGAGCCCTAGCCTGAAGCCTAGGGGTGCCCTAGCCTGAAGCCTAGGGGAGCCCTAGCCTTAGCCTAGGGGAGCCCTAGCCTGAAGCCTAGGGGTGCCCTAGCCTGAAGCCCAGGGGAGCCCTAGCCTTAGCCTAGGGGAGCCCTAGCCTGAAGCCTAGGGGTGCCCTAGCCTGAAGCCTAGGGGAGCCCTAGCCTTAGCCTAGGGGAGCCCTAGCCTGAAGCCTAGGGGTGCCCTAGCCTGAAGCCTAGGGGAGCCCTAGCCTTAGCCTAGGGGAGCCCTAGCCTGAAGCCTAGGGGTGCCCTAGCCTGAAGCCTAGGGGAGCCCTAGCCTTAGCCTAGGGGAGCCCTAGCCTGAAGCCTAGGGGTGCCCTAGCCTGAAGCCTAGGGGAGCCCTAGCCTTAGCCTAGGGGTGCCCTTGCCTGAAGCCTAGGGGTGCCCTAGCCTGAAGCCTAGGGGAGCCCTAGCCTTAACCTAGGGGAGCCCTAGCCTGAAGCCTAGGGGTGCCCTAGCCTGAAGCCTAGGGGAGCCCTAGCCTTAGCCTAGGGGAGCCCTAGCCTGAAGCCTAGGGGTGCCCTAGCCTGAAGCCTAGGGGAGCCCTAGCCTTAGCCTAGGGGAGCCCTAGCCTGAAGCCTAGGGGTGCCCTAGCCTGAAGCCTAGGGGAGCCCTAGCCTTAGCCTAGGGGAGCCCTAGCCTGAAGCCTAGGGGTGCCCTAGCCTGAAGGCTAGGGGAGCCCTAGCCTTAGCCTAGGGGAGCCCTAGCCTGAAGCCTAGGGGTGCCCTAGCCTGAAGGCTAGGGGAGCCCTAGGCTTTTCCTAGGGGAGCCCTAGCCTGAAGCCTAGGGGTGCCCTAGCCTGAAGGCTAGGGGAGCCCTAGCCTTAGCCTAGGGGAGCCCTAGCCTGAAGCCTAGGGGTGCCCTAGCCTGAAGGCTAGGGGAGCCCTAGCCTTAGCCTAGGGGAGCCCTAGCCTGAAGCCTAGGGGTGCCCTAGCCTGAAGGCTAGGGGAGCCCTAGCCTTAGACTAGGGGAGCCCTAGCCTGAAGCCTAGGGGTGCCCTAGCCTGAAGGCTAGGGGAGCCCTAGCCTTAGCCTAGGGGAGCCCTAGCCTGAAGCCTAGGGGTGCCTTGGCCTGAAGGCTAGGGGAGCCCTAGCCTTAGCCTAGGGGAGCCCTAGCCTGAAGCCTAGGGGTGCCCTAGCCTGAAGGCTAGGGGAGCCCTAGCCTTAGCCTAGGGGAGCCCTAGACTGAAGCCTAGGGGTGCCCTAGCCTGAAGGCTAGGGGAGTCCTAGCCTTAGCCTAGGGGAGCCTAAAGCCTAGGGGTGCCCTAGCCTGAAGGCTAGGGGAGCCCTAGCCTTAGCCTAGGGGAGCCTAAATCCTAGGGGTGCCCTAGCCTGAAGGCTAGGGGAGCCCTAGCCTTAGCCTAGGGGAGCCCGAAGCCTAGGGGTGCCCTAGCCTGAAGGCTAGGGGAGCCCTAGCCTTAGCCTAGGGGAGCCCGAAGCCTAGGGGTGCCCTAGCCTGAAGGCTAGGGGAGCCCTAGCCTTAGCCTAGGGGAGCCCGAAGCCTAGGGGTGCCCTAACCTGAAGCCTAGGGGAGCCCTAGCCTTAGCCTAGGGGAGCCCTAGCCTGAAGCCTAGGGGTGCCCTAGCCTGAAGCCTAGGGGAGCCCTAGCCTTAGCCTAGGGGAGCCCTAGCCTGAAGCCTAGGGGTGCCCTAGCCTGAAGCCTAGGGGAGCCCTAGCCTTAGCCTAGGGGAGCCCTAGCCTGAAGCCTAGGGGTGCCCTAGCCTGAAGCCTAGGGGAGTCCTAGCCTTAGCCTAGGGGAGCCCTAGCCTGAAGCCTAGGGGTGCCCTAGCCTGAAGCCTAGGGGAGCCCTAGCCTTAGCCTAGGGGAGCCCTAGCCTGAAGCCTAGGGGTGCCCTAGCCTGAAGCCTAGGGGAGCCCTAGCCTTAGCCTAGGGGAGCCCTAGCCTGAAGCCTAGGGGTGCCCTAGCCTGAAGCCTAGGGGAGCCCTAGCCTTAGCCTAGGGGAGCCCTAGCCTGAAGCCTAGGGGTGCCCTAGCCTGAAGCCTAGGGGAGCCCTAGCCTTAGCCTAGGGGAGCCCTAGCCTGAAGCCTAGGGGTGCCCTAGCCTGAAGCCTAGGGGAGCCCTAGCCTTAGCCTAGGGGAGCCCTAGCCTGAAGCCTAGGGGTGCCCTAGCCTGAAGCCTAGGGGAGCCCTAGCCTTAGCCTAGGGGAGCCCTTGCCTGAAGCCTAGGGGTGCCCTAGCCTGAAGCCTAGGGGAGCCCTAGCCTTAGCCTAGGGGAGCCCTAGCCTGAAGCCTAGGGGTGCCCTAGCCTGAAGACTAGGGGAGCCCTAGCCTTAGCCTAGGGGAGCCCTAGCCTGAAGCCTAGGGGTGCCCTAGCCTGAAGCCTAGGGGAGCCCTAGCCTTAGCCTAGTGGAGCCCTAGCCTGAAGCCTAGGGGTGCCCTAGCCTGAAGCCTAGGGGAGCCCTAGCCTTAGCCTAGGGGAGCCCTAGCCTGAAGCCTAGGGGTGCCCTAGCCTGAAGCCTAGGGGAGCCCTAGCCTTAGCCTAGGGGAGCCCTAGCCTGAAGCCTAGGGGTGCCCTAGCCTGAAGCCTAGGGGAGCCCTAGCCTTAGCCTAGGGGAGCCCTAGCCTGAAGCCTAGGGGTGCCCTAGCCTGAAGCCTAGGGGGGCCCTAGCCTTAGCCTAGGGGAGCCCTAGCCTGAAGCCTAGGGGTGCCCTAGCCTGAAGCCTAGGGGAGCCCTAGCCTTAGCCTAGGGGAGCCCTAGCCTGAAGCCTAGGGGTGCCCTAGCCTGAAGGCTAGGGGAGCCCTAGCCTTAGCCTAGGGGAGCCCTAGCCTGAAGCCTAGGGGTGCCCTAGCCTGAAGGCTAGGGGAGCCCTAGGCTTAGCCTAGGGGAGCCCTAGCCTGAAGCCTAGGGGTGCTCTAGCCTGAAGGCTAGGGGAGCCCTAGCCTTAGCCTAGGGGAGCCCTAGCCTGAAGCCTAGGGGTGCCCTAGCCTGAAGGCTAGGGGAGCCCTAGCCTTAGCCTAGGGGAGCCCTAGCCTGAAGCCTAGGGGTGCCCTAGCCTGAAGGCTAGGGGAGCCCTAGCCTTAGACTAGGGGAGCCCTAGCCTGAAGCCTAGGGGTGCCCTAGCCTGAAGGCTAGGGGAGCCCTAGCCTTAGCCTAGGGGAGCCCTAGCCTGAAGCCTAGGGGTGCCCTAGCCTGAAGGCTAGGGGAGCCCTAGCCTTAGCCTAGGGGAGCCCTAGCCTGAAGCCTAGGGGTGCCCTAGCCTGAAGGCTAGGGGAGTCCTAGCCTTAGCCTAGGGGAGCCTAAAGCCTAGGGGTGCCCTAGCCTGAAGGCTAGGGGAGCCCTAGCCTTAGCCTAGGGGAGCCTAAAGCCTAGGGGTGCCCTAGCCTGAAGGCTAGGGGAGCCCTAGCCTTAGCCTAGGGGAGCCCTAGCCTGAAGCCTAGGGGTGCCCTAGCCTGAAGGCTAGGGGAGCCCTAGCCTTAGCCTAGGGGAGCCTAAAGCCTAGGGGTGCCCTAGCCTGAAGGCTAGGGGAGCCCTAGCCTTAGCCTAGGGGAGCCCTAGCCTGAAGCCTAGGGGTGCCCTAGCCTGAAGGCTAGGGGAGCCCTAGCCTTAGCCAAGGGGAGCCTAAAGCCTAGGGGTGCCCTAGCCTGAAGGCTAGGGGAGCCCTAGCCTTAGCCTAGGGGAGCCCTAGCCTGAAGCCTAGGGGTGCCCTAGCCTGAAGGCTAGGGGAGCCCTAGCCTTAGCCTAGGGGAGCCTAAAGCCTAGGGGTGCCCTAGCCTGAAGGCTAGGGGAGCCCTAGCCTTAGCCTAGGGGAGCCCTAGCCTGAAGCCTAGGGGTGCCCTAGCCTGAAGGCTAGGGGAGCCCTAGGCTTAGCCTAGGGGAGCCCTAGCCTGAAGCCTAGGGGTGCCCTAGCCTGAAGGCTAGGGGAGCCCTAGCCTTAGCCTAGGGGAGCCCTAGCCTGAAGCCTAGGGGTGCCCTAGCCTGAAGGCTAGGGGAGTCCTAGCCTTAGCCTAGGGGAGCCTAAAGCCTAGGGGTGCCCTAGCCTGAAGGCTAGGGGAGCCCTAGCCTTAGCCTAGGGGAGCCTAAAGCCTAGGGGTGCCCTAGCCTGAAGGCTAGGGGAGCCCTAGCCTTAGCCTAGGGGAGCCCTAGCCTGAAGCCTAGGGGTGCCCTAGCCTGAAGGCTAGGGGAGCCCTAGGCTTAGCCTAGGGGAGCCCTAGCCTGAAGCCTAGGGGTGCCCTAGCCTGAAGGCTAGGGGAGCCCTAGCCTTAGACTAGGGGAGCCCTAGCCTGAAGCCTAGGGGTGCCCTAGCCTGAAGGCTAGGGGAGCCCTAGCCTTAGCCTAGGGGAGCCTAAAGCCTAGGGGTGCCCTAGCCTGAAGGCTAGGGGAGTCCTAGCCTTAGCCTAGGGGAACCTAAAGCCTAGGGGTGCCCTAGCCTGAAGGCTAGGGGAGCCCTAGCCTTAGCCTAGGGGAGCCTAAAGCCTAGGGGTGCCCTAGCCTGAAGGCTAGGGGAGCCCTAGCCTTAGCCTAGGGGAGCCCTAGCCTGAAGCCTAGGGGTGCCCTAGCCTGAAGGCTAGGGGAGCCCTAGCCTTAGCCTAGGGGAGCCTAAAGCCTAGGGGTGCCCTAGCCTGAAGGCTAGGGGAGCCCTAGCCTTAGCCTAGGGGAGCCCTAGCCTGAAGCCTAGGGGTGCCCTAGCCTGAAGGCTAGGGGAGCCCTAGCCTTAGCCAAGGGGAGCCTAAAGCCTAGGGGTGCCCTAGCCTGAAGGCTAGGGGAGCCCTAGCCTTAGCCTAGGGGAGCCCTAGCCTGAAGCCTAGGGGTGCCCTAGCCTGAAGGCTAGGGGAGCCCTAGGCTTAGCCTAGGGGAGCCCTAGCCTGAAGCCTAGGGGTGCCCTAGCCTGAAGGCTAGGGGAGCCCTAGCCTTAGCCTAGGGGAGCCCTAGCCTGAAGCCTAGGGGTGCCCTAGCCTGAAGGCTAGGGGAGCCCTAGCCTTAGCCTAGGGGAGCCCTAGCCTGAAGCCTAGGGGTGCCCTAGCCTGAAGGCTAGGGGAGCCCTAGCCTTAGACTAGGGGAGCCCTAGCCTGAAGCCTAGGGGTGCCCTAGCCTGAAGGCTAGGGGAGCCCTAGCCTTAGCCTAGGGGAGCCCTAGCCTGAAGCCTAGGGGTGCCCTAGCCTGAAGGCTAGGGGAGCCCTAGCCTTAGCCTAGGGGAGCCCTAGCCTGAAGCCTAGGGGTGCCCTAGCCTGAAGGCTAGGGGAGTCCTAGCCTTAGCCTAGGGGAGCCTAAAGCCTAGGGGTGCCCTAGCCTGAAGGCTAGGGGAGCCCTAGCCTTAGCCTAGGGGAGCCTAAAGCCTAGGGGTGCCCTAGCCTGAAGGCTAGGGGAGCCCTAGCCTTAGCCTAGGGGAGCCCTAGCCTGAAGCCTAGGGGTGCCCTAGCCTGAAGGCTAGGGGAGCCCTAGCCTTAGCCTAGGGGAGCCTAAAGCCTAGGGGTGCCCTAGCCTGAAGGCTAGGGGAGCCCTAGCCTTAGCCTAGGGGAGCCTAAAGTCTAGGGGTGCCCTAGCCTGAAGGCTAGGGGAGCCCTAGCCTTAGCCTAGGGGAGCCCTAGCCTAAAGCCTAGGGGTGCCCTAGCCTGAAGACTAGGGGAGCCCTAGCCTTAGCCTAGAGGAGCCTAAAGCCTAGGGGTGCCCTAGCCTGAAGGCTAGGGGAGCCCTAGCCTTAGCCTAGGGGTGCCCTAGCCTAAAGCCTAGGGGTGCCCTAGCCTGAAGGCTAGGGGAGCCCTAGCCTTAGCCTAGGGGAGCCTAAAGCCTAGGGGTGCCCTAGCCTGAAGGCTAGGGGAGCCCTAGCCTTAGCCTAGGGGAGCCTAAAGCCTAGGGGTGCCCTAGCCTGAAGGCTAGGGGAGCCCTAGCCTTAGCCTAGGGGAGCCTAAAGCCTAGGGGTGCCCTACCTGAAGGCTAGGGGAGCCCTAGCCTTAGCCTAGGGGAGCCTAAAGCCTAGGGGTGCCCTAGCCTGAAGGCTAGGGGAGCCCTAGCCTTAGCCTAGGGGAGCCTAAAGCCTAGGGGTACCCTAGCCTGAAGGCTAGGGGAGCCCTAGCCTTAGCCTAGGGGAGCCTAAAGCCTAGGGGTGCCCTAGCCTGAAGGCTAGGGGAGCCCTAGCCTTAGCCTAGGGGAGCCCTAGCCTAAAGCCTAGGGGTGCCCTAGCCTGAAGGCTAGGGGAGCCCTAGCCTTAGCCTAGGGGAGCCTAAAGCCTAGGGGTGCCCTAGCCTGAAGGCAAGGGGAGCCCTAGCCTTAGCCTAGGGGAGCCCTAGCCTAAAGCCTAGGGGTGCCCTAGCCTGAAGGCTAGGGGAGCCCTAGCCTTAGCCTAGGGGAGCCTAAAGCCTAGGGGTGCCCTAGCCTGAAGGCTAGGGGAGCCCTAGCCTTAGCCTAGGGGAGCCCTAGCCTAAAGCCTAGGGGTGCCCTAGCCTGAAGGCTAGGGGAGCCCTAGCCTTAGCCTAGGGGAGCCTAAAGCCTAGGGGTGCCCTAGCCTGAAGGCTAGGGGAGCCCTAGCCTTAGCCTAGGGGAGCCCTAGCCTAAAGCCTACGGGTGCCCTAGCCTGAAGGCTAGGGGAGCCCTAGCCTTAGCCTAGGGGAGCCTAAAGCCTAGGGGTGCCCTAGCCTGAAGGCTAGGGGAGCCCTAGCTTTAGCCTAGGGGAGCCTAAAGCCTAGGGGTGCCCTAGCCTGAAGGCTAGGGGAGCCCTAGCCTTAGCCTAGGGGAGCCTAAAGCCTAGGGGTGCCCTAGCCTGAAGGCTAGGGGAGCCCTAGCCTTAGCCTAGGGGAGCCTAAAGCCTAGGGGTGCCCTAGCCTGAAGGCTAGGGGAGCCCTAGCCTTAGCCTAGGGGAGCCCTAGCCTGAAGCCTAGGGGTGCCCTAGCCTGAAGGCTAGGGGAGCCCTAGCCTTAGCCAAGGGGAGCCTAAAGCCTAGGGGTGCCCTAGCCTGAAGGCTAGGGGAGCCCTAGCCTTAGCCTAGGGGAGCCCTAGCCTGAAGCCTAGGGGTGCCCTAGCCTGAAGGCTAGGGGAGCCCTAGGCTTAGCCTAGGGGAGCCCTAGCCTGAAGCCTAGGGGTGCCCTAGCCTGAAGGCTAGGGGAGCCCTAGCCTTAGCCTAGGGGAGCCCTAGCCTGAAGCCTAGGGGTGCCCTAGCCTGAAGGCTAGGGGAGCCCTAGCCTTAGCCTAGGGGAGCCCTAGCCTGAAGCCTAGGGGTGCCCTAGCCTGAAGGCTAGGGGAGCCCTAGCCTTAGACTAGGGGAGCCCTAGCCTGAAGCCTAGGGGTGCCCTAGCCTGAAGGCTAGGGGAGCCCTAGCCTTAGCCTAGGGGAGCCCTAGCCTGAAGCCTAGGGGTGCCCTAGCCTGAAGGCTAGGGGAGCCCTAGCCTTAGCCTAGGGGAGCCCTAGCCTGAAGCCTAGGGGTGCCCTAGCCTGAAGGCTAGGGGAGTCCTAGCCTTAGCCTAGGGGAGCCTAAAGCCTAGGGGTGCCCTAGCCTGAAGGCTAGGGGAGCCCTAGCCTTAGCCTAGGGGAGCCTAAAGCCTAGGGGTGCCCTAGCCTGAAGGCTAGGGGAGCCCTAGCCTTAGCCTAGGGGAGCCCTAGCCTGAAGCCTAGGGGTGCCCTAGCCTGAAGGCTAGGGGAGCCCTAGCCTTAGCCTAGGGGAGCCTAAAGCCTAGGGGTGCCCTAGCCTGAAGGCTAGGGGAGCCCTAGCCTTAGCCTAGGGGAGCCTAAAGTCTAGGGGTGCCCTAGCCTGAAGGCTAGGGGAGCCCTAGCCTTAGCCTAGGGGAGCCCTAGCCTAAAGCCTAGGGGTGCCCTAGCCTGAAGACTAGGGGAGCCCTAGCCTTAGCCTAGAGGAGCCTAAAGCCTAGGGGTGCCCTAGCCTGAAGGCTAGGGGAGCCCTAGCCTTAGCCTAGGGGTGCCCTAGCCTAAAGCCTAGGGGTGCCCTAGCCTGAAGGCTAGGGGAGCCCTAGCCTTAGCCTAGGGGAGCCTAAAGCCTAGGGGTGCCCTAGCCTGAAGGCTAGGGGAGCCCTAGCCTTAGCCTAGGGGAGCCTAAAGCCTAGGGGTGCCCTAGCCTGAAGGCTAGGGGAGCCCTAGCCTTAGCCTAGGGGAGCCTAAAGCCTAGGGGTGCCCTACCTGAAGGCTAGGGGAGCCCTAGCCTTAGCCTAGGGGAGCCTAAAGCCTAGGGGTGCCCTAGCCTGAAGGCTAGGGGAGCCCTAGCCTTAGCCTAGGGGAGCCTAAAGCCTAGGGGTACCCTAGCCTGAAGGCTAGGGGAGCCCTAGCCTTAGCCTAGGGGAGCCTAAAGCCTAGGGGTGCCCTAGCCTGAAGGCTAGGGGAGCCCTAGCCTTAGCCTAGGGGAGCCCTAGCCTAAAGCCTAGGGGTGCCCTAGCCTGAAGGCTAGGGGAGCCCTAGCCTTAGCCTAGGGGAGCCTAAAGCCTAGGGGTGCCCTAGCCTGAAGGCAAGGGGAGCCCTAGCCTTAGCCTAGGGGAGCCCTAGCCTAAAGCCTAGGGGTGCCCTAGCCTGAAGGCTAGGGGAGCCCTAGCCTTAGCCTAGGGGAGCCTAAAGCCTAGGGGTGCCCTAGCCTGAAGGCTAGGGGAGCCCTAGCCTTAGCCTAGGGGAGCCCTAGCCTAAAGCCTAGGGGTGCCCTAGCCTGAAGGCTAGGGGAGCCCTAGCCTTAGCCTAGGGGAGCCTAAAGCCTAGGGGTGCCCTAGCCTGAAGGCTAGGGGAGCCCTAGCCTTAGCCTAGGGGAGCCCTAGCCTAAAGCCTACGGGTGCCCTAGCCTGAAGGCTAGGGGAGCCCTAGCCTTAGCCTAGGGGAGCCTAAAGCCTAGGGGTGCCCTAGCCTGAAGGCTAGGGGAGCCCTAGCTTTAGCCTAGGGGAGCCTAAAGCCTAGGGGTGCCCTAGCCTGAAGGCTAGGGGAGCCCTAGCCTTAGCCTAGGGGAGCCTAAAGCCTAGGGGTGCCCTAGCCTGAAGGCTAGGGGAGCCCTAGCCTTAGCCTAGGGGAGCATAAAGCCTAGGGGTGCCCTAGCCTGAAGGCTAGGGGAGCCCTAGCCTTAGCCTAGGGGAGCCTAAAGCCTAGGGGTGCCCTAGCCTGAAGGCTAGGGGAGCCCTAGCCTAAAGCCTAGGGGTGCCCTAGCCTGAAGGCTTGGGGAGCCCTAGCCTTAGCCTAGGGGAGCCCTAGCCTAAAGCCTAGGGGTGCCCTAGCCTGAAGGCTAGGGGAGCCCTAGCCTTAGCCTAGGGGAGCCCTAGCCTAAAGCCTAGGGGTGCCCTAGCCTGAAGGCTAGGGGAGCCCTAGCCTTAGCCTAGGGGAGCCCTAGCCTAAAGCCTAGGGGTGCCCTAGCCTGAAGGCTAGGGGAGCCCTAGCCTTAGCCTAGGGGAGCCTAAAGCCTAGGGGTGCCCTAGCCTGAAGGCTAGGGGAGCCCTAGCCTTAGCCTAGGGGAGCCCTAGCCTAAAGCCTAGGGGTGCCCTAGCCTGAAGGCTAGGGGAGCCCTAGCCTTAGCCTAGGGGAGCCTAAAGCCTAGGGGTGCCCTAGCCTGAAGGCTAGGGGAGCCCTAGCCTTAGCCTAGGGGAGCCCTAGCCTAAAGCCTAGGGGTGCCCTAGCCTGAAGGCTAGGGGAGCCCTAGCCTTAGCCTAGGGGAGCCTAAAGCCTAGGGGTGCCCTAGCCTGAAGGCTAGGGGAGCCCTAGCCTTAGCCTAGGGGAGCCCTAGCCTAAAGCCTAGGGGTGCCCTAGCCTGAAGGCTAGGGGAGCCCTAGCCTTAGCCTAGGGGAGCCTAAAGCCTAGGGGTGTCCTAGCCTGAAGGCTAGGGGAGCCCTAGCCTTAGCCTAGGGGAGCCCTAGCCTAAAGCCTAGGGGTGCCCTAGCCTGAAGGCTAGGAGAGCCCTAGTCTTAGCCTAGGGGAGCCTAAAGTCTAGGGGTGCCCTAGCCTGAAGGCTAGGGGAGCCCTAGCCTTAGCCTAGGGGAGCCCAAGCCTAAAGCCTAGGGGTGCCCTAGCCTGAAGACTAGGGGAGCCCTAGCCTTAGCCTAGGGGAGCCTAAAGCCTAGGGGTGCCCTAGCCTGAAGGCTAGGGGAGCCCTAGCCTTAGCCTAGGGGTGCCCTAGCCTAAAGCCTAGGGGCGCCCTAGCCTGAAGGCTAGGGGAGCCCTAGCCTTAGCCTAGGGGAGCCTAAAGCCTAGGGGTGCCCTAGCCTGAAGGCTAGGGGAGCCCTAGCCTTAGCCTAGGGGAGCCTAAAGCCTAGGGGTGCCCTAGCCTGAAGGCTAGGGGAGCCCTAGCCTTAGCCTAGGGGAGCCTAAAGCCTAGGGGTGCCCTATCCTGAAGGCTAGGGGAGCCCTAGCCTTAGCCTAGGGGAGCCTAAAGCCTAGGGGTGCCCTAGCCTGAAGGCTAGGGGAGCCCTAGCCTTAGCCTAGGGGAGCCTAAAGCCTAGGGGTACCCTAGCCTGAAGGCTAGGGGAGCCCTAGCCTTAGCCTAGGGGAGCCTAAAGCCTAGGGGTGCCCTAGCCTGAAGACTAGGGGAGCCCTAGCCTTAGCCTAGGGGAGCCCTAGCCTAAAGCCTAGGGGTGCCTAGCCTGAAGGCTAGGGGAGCCCTAGCCTTAGCCTAGGGGAGCCTAAAGCCTAGGGGTGCCCTAGCCTGAAGGCTAGGGGAGCCCTAGCCTTAGCCTAGGGGAGCCCTAGCCTAAAGCCTAGGGGTGCCCTAGCCTGAAGGCTAGGGGAGCCCTAGCCTTAGCCTAGGGGAGCCTAAAGCCTAGGGGTGCCCTAGCCTGAAGGCTACGGGAGCCCTAGCCTTAGCCTAGGGGAGCCCTAGCCTATAGCCTAGGGGTGCCCTAGCCTGAAGGCTAGGGGAGCCCTAGCCTTAGCCTAGGGGAGCCTAAAGCCTAGGGGTGCCCTAGCCTGAAGGCTAGGGGAGCCCTAGCCTTAGCCTAGGGGAGCCCTAGCCTAAAGCCTAGGGGTGCCCTAGCCTGAAGGCTAGGGGAGCCCTAGCCTTAGCCTAGGGGAGCCTAAAGCCTAGGGGTGCCCTAGCCTGAAGGCTAGGGGAGCCCTAGCCTTAGCCTAGGGGAGCCCTAGCCTAAAGGCTAGGGGTGCCCTAGCCTGAAGGCTAGGGGAGCCCTAGCCTTAGCCTAGGGGAGCCTAAAGCCTAGGGGTGCCCTAGCCTGAAGGCTAGGGGAGCCCTAGCCTTAGCCTAGGGGAGCCCTAGCCTAAAGCCTAGGGGTGCCCTAGCCTGAAGGCTAGGGGAGCCCTAGCCTTAGCCTAGGGGAGCCTAAAGCCTAGGGGTGCCCTAGCCTGAAGGCTAGGGGAGCCCTAGCCTTAGCCTAGGGGAGCCCTAGCCTATAGCCTAGGGGTGCCCTAGCCTGAAGGCTAGGGGAGCCCTAGCCTTAGCCTAGGGGAGCCTAAAGCCAAGGGGTGCCCTAGCCTGAAGGCTAGGGGAGCCTTGGCCTTAGCCTAGGGGAGCCCTAGCCTAAAGCCTAGGGGTGCCCTAGCCTGAAGGCTAGGGGAGCCCTAGCCTTAGCCTAGGGGAGCCTAAAGCCTAGGGGTGCCCTAGCCTGAAGGGTAGGGGAGCCCTAGCCTTAGCCTAGGGGAGCCTAAAGCCTAGGGGTGCCCTAGCCTGAAGGCTAGGGGAGCCCTAGCCTTAGCCTAGGGGAGCCCTAGCCTAAAGCCTAGGGGTGCCCTAGCCTGAAGGCTAGGGGAGCCCTAGCCTTAGCCTAGGGGAGCCTAAAGCCTAGGGGTGCCCTAGCCTGAAGGCTAGGGGAGCCCTAGCCTTAGCCTAGGGGAGCCCTAGCCAAAAGCCTAGGGGTGCCCTAGCCTGAAGGCTAGGGGAGCCCTAGCCTGAAGGCTAGGGGAGCCCTAGCCTTAGCCTAGGGGAGGCTAAAGTCTAGGGGTGCCCTAGCCTGAAGGCTAGGGGAGCCCTAGCCTTAGCCGAGGGGAGCCCTAGCCTAAAGCCTAGGGGTGCCCTAGCCTGAAGGCTAGGGGAGCCCTAGCCTTAGCCTAGGGGAGCCTAAAGCCTAGGGGTGCCCTAGCCTGAAGGCTAGGGGAGCCCTAGCCTTAGCCTAGGGGAGCCCTAGCCTAAAGCCTAGGGGTGCCCTAGCCTGAAGGCTAGGGGAGCCCTAGCCTTAGCCTAGGGGAGCCTAAAGCCTAGGGGTGCCCTAGCCTGAAGGCTAGGGGAGCCCTAGCCTTAGCCTAGGGGAGCCCTAGCCTAAAGCCTAGGGGTGCCCTAGCCTGAAGGCTAGGGGAGCCCTAGCCTTAGCCTAGGGGAGCCTAAAGCCTAGGGGTGCCCTAGCCTGAAGGCTAGGGGAGCCCTAGCCTTAGCCTAGGGGAGCCCTAGCCTAAAGCCTAGGGGTGCCCTAGCCTGAAGGCTAGGGGAGCCCTAGCCTTAGCCTAGGGGAGCCTAAAGCCTAGGGGTGCCCTAGCCTGAAGGCTAGGGGAGCCCTAGCCTTAGCCTAGGGGAGGCTAAAGTCTAGGGGTGCCCTAGCCTGAAGGCTAGGGGAGCCCTAGCCTTAGCCGAGGGGAGCCCTAGCCTAAAGCCTAGGGGTGCCCTAGCCTGAAGGCTAGGGGAGCCCTAGCCTTAGCCTAGGGGAGCCTAAAGCCTAGGGGTGCCCTAGCCTGAAGGCTAGGGGAGCCCTAGCCTTAGCCTAGGGGAGCCCTAGCCTAAAGCCTAGGGGTGCCCTAGCCTGAAGGCTAGGGGAGCCCTAGCCTTAGCCTAGGGGAGCCTAAAGCCTAGGGGTGCCCTAGCCTGAAGGCTAGGGGAGCCCTAGCCTTAGCCTAGGGGAGCCCTAGCCTAAAGCCTAGGGGTGCCCTAGCCTGAAGGCTAGGGGAGCCCTAGCCTTAGCCTAGGGGAGCCTAAAGCCTAGGGGTGCCCTAGCCTGAAGGCTAGGGGAGCCCTAGCCTGAGCCTAGGGGAGCCCTAGCCTAAAGCCTAGGGGTGCCCTAGCCTGAAGGCTAGGGGAGCCCTAGCCTTAGCCTAGGGGAGCCTAAAGCCTAGGGGTGCCCTAGCAAGAAGGCTAGGGGAGCCCTAGCCTTAGCCTAGGGGAGCCCTAGCCTAAAGCCTAGGGGTGCCCTAGCCTGAAGGCTAGGGGAGCCCTAGCCTTAGCCTAGGGGAGCCTAAAGCCTAGGGGTGCCCTAGCCTGAAGGCTAGGGGAGCCCTAGCCTTAGCCTAGGGGAGCCCTAGCCTAAAGGCTAGGGGTGCCCTAGCCTGAAGGCTAGGGGAGCCCTAGCCTTAGCCTAGGGGAGCCTAAAGCCTAGGGGTGCCCTAGCCTGAAGGCTAGGGGAGCCCTAGCCTTAGCCTAGGGGAGCCCTAGCCTAAAGCCTAGGGGTGCCCTAGCCTGAAGGCTAGGGGAGCCCTAGCCTTAGCCTAGGGGAGCCTAAAGCCTAGGGGTGCCCTAGCCTGAAGGCTAGGGGAGCCCTAGCCTTAGCCTAGGGGAGCCCTAGCCTATAGCCTAGGGGTGCCCTAGCCTGAAGGCTAGGGGAGCCCTAGCCTTAGCCTAGGGGAGCCTAAAGCCTAGGGGTGCCCTAGCCTGAAGGCTAGGGGAGCCTTGGCCTTAGCCTAGGGGAGCCCTAGCCTAAAGCCTAGGGGTGCCCTAGCCTGAAGGCTAGGGGAGCCCTAGCCTTAGCCTAGGGGAGCCTAAAGCCTAGGGGTGCCCTAGCCTGAAGGGTAGGGGAGCCCTAGCCTTAGCCTAGGGTAGCCTAAAGCCTAGGGGTGCCCTAGCCTGAAGGCTAGGGGAGCCCTAGCCTTAGCCTAGGGGAGCCCAAGCCTAAAGCCTTGGGGTGCCCTAGCCTGAAGGCTAGGGGAGCCCTAGCCTTAGCCTAGGGGAGCCTAAAGCCTAGGGGTGCCCTAGCCTGAAGGCTAGGGGAGCCCTAGCCTTAGCCTAGGGGAGCCCTAGCCAAAAGCCTAGGGGTGCCCTAGCCTGAAGGCTAGGGGAGCCCTAGCCAAAAGCCTAGGGGTGCCCTAGCCTGAAGGCTAGGGGAGCCCTAGCCTTAGCCTAGGGGAGGCTAAAGCCTAGGGGTGCCCTAGCCTGAAGGCTAGGGGAGCCCTAGCCTTAGCCGAGGGGAGCCCTAGCCTAAAGCCTAGGGGTGCCCTAGCCTGAAGGCTAGGGGAGTCCTAGCCTTAGCCTAGGGGAGCCTAAAGCCTAGGGGTGCCCTAGCCTGAAGGCTAGGGGAGCCCTAGCCTTAGCCTAGGGGAGCCCTAGCCTAAAGCCTAGGGGTGCCCTAGCCTGAAGGCTAGGGGAGCCCTAGCCTTAGCCTAGGGGAGCCTAAAGCCTAGGGGTGCCCTAGCCTGAAGGCTAGGGGAGCCCTAGCCTTAGCCTAGGGGAGCCCTAGCCTAAAGCCTAGGGGTGCCCTAGCCTGAAGGCTAGGGGAGCCCTAGCCTTAGCCTAGGGGAGCCTAAAGCCTAGGGGTGCCCTAGCCTGAAGGCTAGGGGAGCCCTAGCCTTAGCCTAGGGGAGCCCTAGCCTAAAGCCTAGGGGTGCCCTAGCCTGAAGGCTAGGGGAGCCCTAGCCTTAGCCTAGGGGAGCCTAAAGCCTAGGGGTGCCCTAGCCTGAAGGCTAGGGGAGCCCTAGCCTTAGCCTAGGGGAGCCTAAAGCCTAGGGGTGCCCTAGCCTGAAGGCTAGGGGAGCCCTAGCCTTAGCCTAGGGGAGCCCTAGCCTAAAGCCTAGGGGTGCCCTAGCCTGAAGGCTAGGGGAGCCCTAGCCTTAGCCTAGGGGAGCCTAAAGCCTAGGGGTGCCCTAGCCTGAAGGCTAGGGGAGCCCTAGCCTTAGCCAAGGGGAGCCCTAGCCTAAAGCCTAGGGGTGCCCAAGCCTGAAGGCTAGGGGAGCCCTAGCCTTAGCCTAGGGGAGCCTAAAGCCTAGGGGTGCCCTAGCCTGAAGGCTAGGGGAGCCCTAGCCTTAGCCTAGGGGTGCCCTAGCCTAAAGCCTAGGGGTGCCCTAGCCTGAAGGCTAGGTGAGCCCGAGCCTTAGCCTAGGGGAGCCTAAAGCCTAGGGGTGCCCTAGCCTGAAGGCTAGGGGAGCCCTAGCCTTAGCCTAGGGGAGCCTAAAGCCTAGGGGTGCCCTAGCCTGAAGGCTAGGGGAGCCCTAGCCTTAGCCTAGGGGAGCCTAAAGCCTAGGGGTGCCCTAGCCTGAAGGCTAGGGGAGCCCTAGCCTTAGCCTAGGGGAGCCTAAAGCCTAGGGGTGCCCTAGCCTGAAGGCTAGGGGAGCCCTAGCCTTAGCCTAGGGGAGCCTAAAGCCTAGGGGTACCCTAGCCTGAAGGCTAGGGGAGCCCTAGCCTTAGCCTAGGGGAGCCTAAAGCCTAGGGGTGCCCTAGCCTGAAGGCTAGGGGAGCCCTAGCCTTAGCCTAGGGGAGCCCTAGCCTAAAGCCTAAGGGTGCCCTAGCCTGAAGGCTAGGGGAGCCCTAGCCTTAGCCTAGGGGAGCCTAAAGCCTAGGGGTGCCCTAGCCTGAAGGCTAGGGGAGCCCTAGCCTTAGCATAGGGGAACCCTAGCCTAAAGCCTAGGGGTGCCCTAGCCTGAAGGCTAGGGGAGCCCTAGCCTTAGCCTAGGGGAGCCTAAAGCCTAGGGGTGCCCTAGCCTGAAGGCTAGGGGAGCCCTAGCCTTAGCCTAGGGGAGCCCTAGCCTAAAGCCTAGGGGTGCCCTAGCCTGAAGGCTAGGGGAGCCCTAGCCTTAGCCGAGGGGAGCCTAAAGTCTAGGGGTGCCCTAGCCTGAAGGCTAGGGGAGCCCTAGCCTTAGCCGAGGGGAGCCCTATCCTAAAGCCTAGGGGTGCCCTAGCCTGAAGGCTGGGGGAGCCCTAGTCTTAGCCTAGGGGAGCCTAAAGCCTAGGGGTGCCCTAGCCTGAAGGCTAGGGGAGCCCTAGCCTTAGACTAGGGGAGCCTAAAGCCTAGGGGTGCCCTAGCCTGAAGGCTAGGGGAGCCCTAGCCTTAGCCTAGGGAAGCCCTAGCCTAAAGCCTAGGGGTGCCCTAGCCTGAAGGCTAGGGGAGCCCTAGCCTTAGCCTAGGGGAGCCTAAAGCCTAGGGGTGCCCTAGCCTGAAGGCTAGGGGAGCCCTAGCCTTAGCCTAGGGGAGCCCTAGCCTAAAGCCTAGGGGTGCCCTAGCCTGAAGGCTAGGGGAGCCCTAGCCTTAGCCTAGGGGAGCCTAAAGCCTAGGGATGCCCTAGCCTGAAAGCTAGGGGAGCCCTAGCCTTAGCCTAGGGGAGCCCTAACCTAAAGCCTAGGGGCGCCCTAGCCTGAAGGCTAGGGGAGCCCTAGCCTTAGCCTAGGGGAGCCTAAAGCCTAGGGGTGCCCTAGCCTGAAGGCTAGGGGAGCCCTAGCCTTAGCCTAGGGGAGCCCTAGCCTAAAGCCTAGGGGTGCCCTAGCCTGAAGGCTAGGGGAGCCCTAGCCTTAGCCTAGGGGAGCCTAAAGCCTAGGGGTGCCCTAGCCTGAAGGCTAGGGGAGCCCTAGCCTTAGCCTAGGGGAGCCTAAAGCCTAGGGGTGCCCTAGCCTGAAGGCTAGGGGAGTCCTAGCCTTAGCCTAGGGGAGCCCTAGCCTAAAGCCTAGGGGTGCCCTAGCCTGAAGGCTAGGGGAGCCCTAGCCTTAGCCTAGGGGAGCCTAAAGCCTAGGGGTGCCCTAGCCTGAAGGCTAGGGGAGCCCTAGCCTTAGCCTAGGGGAGCCCTAGCCTAAAGCCTAGGGGTGCCCTAGCCTGAAGGCTAGCGGAGCCCTAGCCTTAGCCTAGGGGAGCCTAAAGCCTAGGGGTGCCCTAGCCTGAAGACTAGGGGAGCCCTAGCCTTAGCCTAGGGGACCCCTAGCCTAAAGCCTAGGGGTGCCCTAGCCTGAAGGCTAGGGGAGCCCTAGCCTTAGCCTAGGGGAGCCTAAAGCCTAGGGGTGCCCTAGCCTGAAGGCTAGGGGAGCCCTAGCCTTAGCCTACGGGAGCCCTAGCCTAAAGCCTAGGGGTGCCCTAGCCTGAAGGCTAGGGGAGCCCTAGCCTTAGCCTAGGGGAGCCTAAAGCCTAGGGGTGCCCTAGCCTGAAGGCTAGGGGAGCCCTAGCCTTAGCCTAGGGGAGCCTAAAGCCTAGGGGTGCCCTAGCCTGAAGGCTAGGGGAGCCCTAGCCTTAGCCTAGGGGAGCCCTAGCCTAAAGCCTAGGGGTGCCCTAGCCTGAAGGCTAGGGGAGCCCTAGCCTTAGCCTAGGGGAGACTAAAGCCTAGGGGTGCCCTAGCCTGAAGGCTAGGGAAGCCCTAGCCTTAGCCTAGGGGAGCCTAAAGCCTAGGGGTGCCCTAGCCTGAAGGCTAGGGGAGCCCTAGCCTTAGCCTAGGGGAGTCCTAGCCTAAAGCCTAGGGGTGCCCTAGCCTGAAGGCTAGGGGAGCCCTAGCCTTAGCCTAGGGGAGCCTAAAGCCTAGGGGTGCCCTAGCCTGAAGGCTAGGGGAGCCCTAGCCTTAGACTAGGGGAGCCTAAAGCCTAGGGGTGCCCTAGCCTGAAGGCTAGGGGAGCCCTAGGCTTAGCCTAGGGGAGCCCTAGCCTAAAGCCTAGGGGTGCCCTAGCCTGAAGGCTAGGGGAGCCCTAGCCTTAGCCTAGGGGAGCCTAAAGCCTAGGGGTGCCCTAGCCTGAAGGCTAGGGGAGCCCTAGCCTTAGCCTAGGGGAGCCTAAAGCCTAGGGGTGCCCTAGCCTGAAGGCTAGGGTAGCCCTAGCCTTAGCCTAGGGGAGCCCTAGCCTAAAGCCTAGGGGTGCCCTAGCATGAAGGCTAGGGGAGCCCTAGCCTTAGCCTAGGGGAGCCTAAAGCCTAGGCGTGCCCTAGCCTGAAGGCTAGGGGAGCCCTAGCTTTAGCCTAGTGGAGCCATAGCCCAAAGCCTAGGGGTGCCCTAGCCTGAAGGCTAGGGGAGCCCTAGCCTTAGCCTAGGGGAGCCTAAAGCCTAGGGGTGCCCTAGCCTGAAGGCTAGGGGAGCCCTAGCCTTAGCCTAGGGGAGCCCTAGCCTAAAGCCTAGGGGTGCCCTAGCCTGAAGGCTAGGGGAGCCCTAGCCTTAGCCTAGGTGAGCCTAAAGCCTAGGGGTGCCCTAGCCTGAAGGCTAGGGGAGCCCTAGCCTTAGCCTAGGGGAGCCCTAGCCTAAAGCCTAGGGGTGCCCTAGCCTTCAGGCTAGGGGAGCCCTAGCCTTAGCCTAGGGGAGCCCTAGCCTAAAGCCTAGGGGTGCCCTAGCCTGAAGGCTAGGGGAGCCCTAGCCTTAGCCTAGGGGAGCCTAAAGCCTAGGGGTGCCCTAGCCTGAAGCCTAGGGGAGCCCTAGCCTTAGCCTAGGGGAGCCCTAGCCTAAAGCCTAGGGGTGCCCTAGCCTGAAGGCTAGGGGAGCCCTAGCCTTAGCCTAGGGGAGCCTAAAGCCTAGGGGTGCCCTAGCCTGAAGGCTAGGGGAGCCCTAACCTTAGCCTAGGGGAGCCCTAGCCTAAAGCCTAGGGGTGCCCTAGCCTGAAGGCTAGGGGAGCCCTAGCCTTAGCCTAGGGGAGCCTAAAGCCTAGGGGTGCCCTAGCCTGAAGGCTAGGGAAGCCCTAGCCTTAGCCTAGGGGAGCCCTAGCCTAAAGCCTAGGGGTGCCCTAGCCTGAAGGCTAGGGGAGCCCTAGCCTTAGCCTAGGGGAGCCTAAAGCCTAGGGGTGCCCTATCCTGAAGGCTAGGGGAGCCCTAGCCTTAGCCTAGGGGAGCCCTAGCCTAAAGCCTAGGGGTGCCCTAGCCTGAAGGCTAGGGGAGCCCTAGCCTTAGCCTAGGGGAGCCTAAAGCCTAGGGGTGCCCTAGCCTGAAGGCTAGGGGAGCCCTAGCATTAGCCTAGGGGAGCCCTAGCCTAAAGCCTAGGGGTGCCCTAGCCTGAAGGCTAGGGGAGCCCTAGCCTTAGCCTAGGGGAGCCTAAAGCCTAGGGGTGCCATAGCCTGAAGGTTAGGGGAGCCCTAGCCTTAGCCTAGGGGAGCCCTAGCCTAAAGCCTAGGGGTGCCCTAGCCTGAAGGCTAGGGGAGCCCTAGCCTTAGCCTAGGGGAGCCTAAAGCCTAGGGGTGCCCTAGCCTGAAGGCTAGGGGAGCCCTAGCCTTAGCCTAGGGGAGCCCTAGCCTAAAGCCTAGGGGTGCCCTAGCCTGAAGGCTAGGGGAGCCCTAGCCTTAGCCTAGGGGAGCCTAAAGCCTAGGGGTGCCCTAGCCTGAAGGCTAGGGGAGCCCTAGCCTTAGCCTAGGGGAGCCTAAAGCCTAGGGGTGCCCTAGCCTGAAGGCTAGGGGAGCCCTAGCCTTAGCCTAGGGGAGCCCTAGCCTAAAGCCTAGGGGTGCCCTAGCCTGAAGGCTAGGGGAGCCATAGCCTTAGCCTAGGGGAGCCTAAAGCCTAGGGGTGCCCTAGCCTGAAGGCTAGGGGAGCCCTAGCCTTAGCCTAGGGGAGCCCTAGCCTAAAGCCTAGGGGTGCCCTAGCCTGAAGGCTAGGGGAGCCCTAGCCTTAGCCTAGGGGAACCTAAAGCCTAGGGGTGCCCTAGCCTGAAGGCTAGGGGAGCCCTAGCCTTAGACGAGGGGAGCCCTAGTCTAAAGCCTAGGGGTGCCCTAGCCTGAAGGCTAGAGGAGCCCTAGCCTTAGCCTAGGGGAGCCTAAAGCCTAGGGGTGCCCTAGCCTGAAGGCTAGGGGAGCCCTAGCCTTAGCCTAGGGGAGCCCTAGCCTAAAGCCTAGGGGTGCCCTAGCCTGAAGGCTAGGGGAGCCCTAGCCTTAGCCTAGGGGAGCCTAAAGCCTAGGGGTGCCCTAGCCTGAAGGCTAGGGGAGCCCTAGCCTTAGCGTAGGGGAGCCCTAGCCTAAAGCCTAGGGGTGCCCAAGCCTGAAGGCTAGGGGAGCCCTAGCCTTAGCCTAGGGGAGCCTAAAGCCTAGGGGTGCCCTAGCCTGAAGGCTAGGGGAGCCCTAGCCTTAGCCTAGGGGAGCCCTAGCCTAAAGCCTAGGGGTGCCCTAGCCTGAAGGCTGGGGGAGCCCTAGCCTTAGCCTAGGGGAGCCTAAAGCCTAGGGGTGCCCTAGCCTGAAGGCTAGGGGAGCCCTAGCCTTAGCCTAGGGGAGCCCTAGCCTAAAGCCTAGGGGTGCCCTAGCCTGAAGGCTAGGGGAGCCCTAGCCTTAGCCTAGGGGAGCCTAAAGCCTAGGGGTGCCCTAGCCTGAAGGCTAGGGGAGCCCTAGCCTTAGCCTAGGGGAGCCCTAGCCTAAAGCCTAGGGGTGCCCTAGCCTGAAGGCTAGGGGAGCCCTAGCCTTAGCCTAGGGGAGCCTAAAGCCTAGGGGTGCCCTAGCCTGAAGGCTAGGGGAGCCCTAGCCTTAGCCTAGGGGTGCCCTAGCCTAAAGCCTAGGGGTGCCCTAGCCTGAAGGCTAGGGGAGCCCTTGCCTTAGCCTAGACGAGCCTAAAGCCTAGGGGTGCCCTAGCCTGAAGGCTAGGGGAGCCCTAGCCTTAGCCTAGGGGAGCCCTAGCCTAAAGCCTAGGGGTGCCCTAGCCTGAAGGCTAGGGGAGCCCTAGCCTAAAGCCTAGGGGTGCCCTAGCCTGAAGGCTAGGGGAGCCCTAGCCTTAGCCTAGGGGAGCCTAAAGCCTAGGGGTGCCCTAGCCTGAAGGCTAGGGGAGCCCTAGCCTTAGCCTAGGGGAGCCCTAGCCTAAAGTCTAGGGGTGCCCTAGCCTGAAGGCTAGGGGAGCCCTAGCCTTAGCCTAGGGGAGCCTAAAGCCTAGGGGTGCCCTAGCCTGAAGGCTAGGGGAGCCCTAGCCTTAGCCTAGGGGAGCCCTAGCCTAAAGCCTAGGGGTGCCCTAGCCTGAAGGCTAGGGGAGCCCTAGCCTTAGCCTAGGGGAGCCTAAAGCCTAGGGGTGCCCTAGCCTGAAGGCTAGGGGAGCCCTAGCCTTAGCCTAGGGGAGCCCTAGCCTAAAGCCTAGGGGTGCCCTAGCCTGAAGGCTAGGGGAGCCCTAGCCTTAGCCTAGGGGAGCCTAAAGCCTAGGGGTGCCCTAGCCTGAAGGCTAGGGGAGCCCTAGCCTTAGCCTAGGGGAGCCCTAGACTAAAGCCTAGGGGTGCCCTAGCCTGAAGGCTAGGGGAGCCCTAGCCTTAGCCTAGGGGAGCCTAAAGCCTAGGGGTGCCCTAGCCTGAAGGCTAGGGGAGCCCTAGCCTTAGCCTAGGGGAGCCCTAGCCTAAAGCCTAGGTGTGCCCTAGCCTGAAGGCTAGGGGAGCCCTAGCCTTAGCCTAGGGGAGCCTAAAGCCTAGGGGTGCCCTAGCCTGAAGGCTAGGGGAGCCCTAGCCTTAGCCTAGGGTAGCCTAAAGCCTAGGGGTGCCCTAGCCTGAAGGCTAGGGGAGCCCTAGCCTTAGCCTAGGGGAGCCCTAGCCTAAAGCCTAGGGGTGCCCTAGCCTGAAGGCTAGGGGAGCCCTAGCCTTAGCCTAGGGGAGCCTAAAGCCTAGGGGTGCCCTAGCCTGAAGGCTAGGGGAGCCCTAGCCTTAGCCTAGGGGAGCCCTAGCCTAAAGCCTAGGGGTGCCCTAGCCTGAAGGCTAGGGGAGCCCTAGCCTTAGCCTAGGGGAGCCTAAAGCCTAGGGGTGCCCTAGCCTGAAGGCTAGGGGAGCCCTAGCCTTAGCCTAGGGGAGCCCTAGCCTAAAGCCTAGGGGTGCCCTAGCCTGAAGGCTAGGGGAGCCCTAGCCTTAGCCTAGGGGAGCCTAAAGCCTAGGGGTGCCCTAGCCTGAAGGCTAGGGGAGCCCTAGCCTTAGCCTAGGGGAGCCCTAGCCTAAAGCCTAGGGGTGCCCTAGCCTGAAGGCTAGGGGAGCCCTAGCCTTAGCCTAGGGGAGCCTAAATCCTAGGGGTGCCCTAGCCTGAAGGCTAGGGGAGCCCTAGCCTTAGCCTAGGGGAGCCCTAGCCTAAAGCCTAGGGGTGCCCTAGCCTGAAGGCTAGGGGAGCCCTAGCCTTAGCCTAGGGGAGCCTAAAGCCTAGGGGTGCCCTAGCCTGAAGGCTAGGGGAGCCCTAGCCTTAGCCTAGGGGAGCCCTAGCCTAAAGCCTAGGGGTGCCCTAGCCTGAAGGCTAGGGGAGCCCTAGCCTTAGCCTAGGGGAGCCTAAAGCCTAGAGGTGCCCTAGCCTGAAGGCTAGGGGAGCCCTAGCCTTAGCCTAGGGGAGCCCTAGCCTTAGCCTAGGGGAGCCTAAAGCCTAGGGGTGCCCTAGCCTTAGCCTAGGGGAGCCTAAAGCCTAGGGGTGCCCTAGCCTGAAGGCTAGGGGAGCCCTAGCCTTAGCCTAGGGGAGCCTAAAGCCTAGGGGTGCCCTAGCCTGAAGGCTAGGGGAGCCCTAGCCTTAGCCTAGGGGAGCCTAAAGCCTAGGGGTGCCCTAGCCTGAAGGCTAGGGGAGCCCTAGCCTTAGCCTAGGGGAGCCTAAAGCCTAGGGGTGCCCTAGCCTGAAGGCTAGGGGAGCCCTAGCCTAAAGCCTAGGGGTGCCCTAGCCTGAAGGCTAGGGGAGCCCTAGCCTTAGCCTAGGGGAGCCCTAGCCTAAAGCCTAGGGGTGCCCTAGCCTGAAGGCTAGGGGAGCCCTAGCCTTAGCCTAGGGGAGCCCTAGCCTAAAGCCTAGGGGTGCCCTAGCCTGAAGGCTAGGGGAGCCCTAGCCTTAGCCTAGGGGAGCCCTAGCCTAAAGCCTAGGGGTGCCCTAGCCTGAAGGCTAGGGGAGCCCTAGCCTTAGCCTAGGGGAGCCCTAGCCTAAAGCCTAGGGGTGCCCTAGCCTGAAGGCTAGGGGAGCCCTAGCCTTAGCCTAGGGGAGCCCTAGCCTAAAGCCTAGGGGTGCCCTAGCCTGAAGGCTAGGGGAGCCCTAGCCTTAGCCTAGGGGAGCCCTAGCCTAAAGCCTAGGGGTGCCCTAGCCTGAAGGCTAGGGGAGCCCTAGCCTTAGCCTAGGGGAGCCCTAGCCTAAAGCCTAGGGGTGCCCTAGTCTGAAGGCTAGGGGAGCCCTAGCCTTAGCCTAGGGGAGCCCTAGCCTAAAGCCTAGGGGTGCCCTAGCCTGAAGGCTAGGGGAGCCCTAGCCCTAGCCTAGGGGAGCCCTAGCCTAAAGCCTAGGGGTGCCCTAGCCTGAAGGCTAGGGGAGCCCTAGCCTTAGCCTAGGGGAGCCCTAGCCTAAAGCCTAGGGGTGCCCTAGCCTGAAGGCTAGGGGAGCCCTAGCCTTAGCTGGGGGGACCCCTAGCCTAAAGCCTAGGGTTGCCCTAGCCTAAAGCCTAGGGGTGCCCTAGCCTGAAGGCTAGGGGAGCCCTAGCCTTAGCCTAGGGGAGCCCTAGCCTAAAGCCTAGGGGTGCCCTAGCCTGAAGGCTAGGGGAGCCCTAGCCTTAGCCTAGGGGAGCCTAAAGCCTAGGGGTGCCCTAGCCTGAAGGCTAGGGGAGCCCTAGCCTTAGCCTAGGGCAGCCCTAGCCTAAAGCCTAGGGGTGCCCTAGCCTGAAGGCTAGGGGAGCCCTAGCCTTAGCCTAGGGGAGCCTAAAGCCTAGGGGTGCCCTAGCCTGAAGGCTAGGGGAGCCCTAGCCTTAGCCTAGGGGAGCCCTAGCCTAAAGCCTAGGGGTGCCCTAGCCTGAAGGCTAGGGGAGCCCTAGCCTTAGCCTAGGGGAGCCTTAAGCCTAGGGGTGCCCTAGCCTGAAGGCTAGGGGAGCCCTAGCCTTAGCCTAGGGGAGCCCTAGACTAAAGCCTAGGGGTGCCCTAGCCTGAAGGCTAGGGGAGCCCTAGCCTTAGCCTAGGGGAGCCTAAAGCCTAGGGGTGCCCTAGCCTGAAGGCTAGGGGAGCCCTAGCCTTAGCCTAGGGGAGCCCTAGCCTAAAGCCTAGGGGTGCCCTAGCCTGAAGGCTAGGGGAGCCCTAGCCTTAGCCTAGGGGAGCCTAAAGCCTAGGGGTGCCCTAGCCTGAAGGCTAGGGGAGCCCTAGCCTTAGCCTAGGGGAGCCCTAGCCTAAAGCCTAGGGGTGCCCTAGCCTGAAGGCTAGGGGAGCCCTAGCCTTAGCCTAGGGGAGCCTAAAGCCTAGGGGTGCCCTAGCCTGAAGGCTAGGGGAGCCCTAGCCTTAGCCTAGGGGAGCCTAAAGCCTAGCGGTGCCCTAGCCTGAAGGCTAGGGGAGCCCTAGCCTTAGCCTAGGGGAGCCCTAGCCTAAAGCCTAGGGGTGCCCTAGCCTGAAGGCTAGGGGAGCCCTAGCCTTAGCCTAGGGGAGCCTAAAGCCTAGGGGTGCCCTAGCCTGAAGGCTAGGGGAGCCCTAGCCTTAGCCTAGGGGAGCCCTAGCCTAAAGCCTAGGGGTGCCCTAGCCTGAAGGCTAGGGGAGCCCTAGCCTTAGCCTAGGGGAGCCTAAAGCCTAGGGGTGCCCTAGCCTGAAGGCTAGGGGAGCCCTAGCCTTAGCCTAGGGGAGCCCTAGCCTAAAGCCTAGGGGTGCCCTAGCCTGAAGGCTAGGGGAGCCCTAGCCTTAGCCTAGGGGAGCCTAAAGCCTAGGGGTGCCCTAGCCTGAAGGCTAGGGGAGCCCTAGCCTTAGCCTAGGGGAGCCCTAGCCTAAAGCCTAGGGGTGCCCTAGCCTGAAGGCTAGGGGAGCCCTAGCCTTAGCCTAGGGGAGCCTAAAGCCTAGAGGTGCCCTAGCCTGAAGGCTAGGGGAGCCCTAGCCTTAGCCTAGGGGAGCCCTAGCCTTAGCCTAGGGGAGCCTAAAGCCTAGGGGTGCCCTAGCCTGAAGGCTAGGGGAGCCCTAGCCTTAGCCTAGGGGAGCCTAAAGCCTAGGGGTGCCCTAGCCTGAAGGCTAGGGGAGCCCTAGCCTTAGCCTAGGGGAGCCTAAAGCCTAGGGGTGCCCTAGCCTGAAGGCTAGGGGAGCCCTAGCCTTAGCCTAGGGGAGCCTAAAGCCTAGGGGTGCCCTAGCCTGAAGGCTAGGGGAGCCCTAGCCTTAGCCTAGGGGAGCCTAAAGCCTAGGGGTACCCTAGGCTGAAGGCTAGGGGAGCCCTAGCCTTAGCCTAGGGGAGCCTAAAGCCTAGGGGTGCCCTAGCCTGAAGGCTAGGGGAGCCCTAGCCTTAGCCTAGGGGAGCCCTAGCCTAAAGCCTAAGGGTGCCCTAGCCTGAAGGCTAGGGGAGCCCTAGCCTTAGCCTAGGGGAGCCTAAAGCCTAGGGGTGCCCTAGCCTGAAGGCTAGGGGAGCCCTAGCCTTAGCATAGGGGAACCCTAGCCTAAAGCCTAGGGGTGCCCTAGCCTGAAGGCTAGGGGAGCCCTAGCCTTAGCCTAGGGGAGCCTAAAGCCTAGGGGTGCCCTAGCCTGAAGGCTAGGGGAGCCCTAGCCTTAGCCTAGGGGAGCCCTAGCCTAAAGCCTAGGGGTGCCCTAGCCTGAAGGCTAGGGGAGCCCTAGCCTTAGCCGAGGGGAGCCTAAAGTCTAGGGGTGCCCTAGCCTGAAGGCTAGGGGAGCCCTAGCCTTAGCCGAGGGGAGCCCTATCCTAAAGCCTAGGGGTGCCCTAGCCTGAAGGCTGGGGGAGCCCTAGTCTTAGCCTAGGGGAGCCTAAAGCCTAGGGGTGCCCTAGCCTGAAGGCTAGGGGAGCCCTAGCCTTAGACTAGGGGAGCCTAAAGCCTAGGGGTGCCCTAGCCTGAAGGCTAGGGGAGCCCTAGCCTTAGCCTAGGGAAGCCCTAGCCTAAAGCCTAGGGGTGCCCTAGCCTGAAGGCTAGGGGAGCCCTAGCCTTAGCCTAGGGGAGCCTAAAGCCTAGGGGTGCCCTAGCCTGAAGGCTAGGGGAGCCCTAGCCTTAGCCTAGGGGAGCCCTAGCCTAAAGCCTAGGGGTGCCCTAGCCTGAAGGCTAGGGGAGCCCTAGCCTTAGCCTAGGGGAGCCTAAAGCCTAGGGATGCCCTAGCCTGAAAGCTAGGGGAGCCCTAGCCTTAGCCTAGGGGAGCCCTAACCTAAAGCCTAGGGGCGCCCTAGCCTGAAGGCTAGGGGAGCCCTAGCCTTAGCCTAGGGGAGCCTAAAGCCTAGGGGTGCCCTAGCCTGAAGGCTAGGGGAGCCCTAGCCTTAGCCTAGGGGAGCCCTAGCCTAAAGCCTAGGGGTGCCCTAGCCTGAAGGCTAGGGGAGCCCTAGCCTTAGCCTAGGGGAGCCTAAAGCCTAGGGGTGCCCTAGCCTGAAGGCTAGGGGAGCCCTAGCCTTAGCCTAGGGGAGCCTAAAGCCTAGGGGTGCCCTAGCCTGAAGGCTAGGGGAGTCCTAGCCTTAGCCTAGGGGAGCCCTAGCCTAAAGCCTAGGGGTGCCCTAGCCTGAAGGCTAGGGGAGCCCTAGCCTTAGCCTAGGGGAGCCTAAAGCCTAGGGGTGCCCTAGCCTGAAGGCTAGGGGAGCCCTAGCCTTAGCCTAGGGGAGCCCTAGCCTAAAGCCTAGGGGTGCCCTAGCCTGAAGGCTAGCGGAGCCCTAGCCTTAGCCTAGGGGAGCCTAAAGCCTAGGGGTGCCCTAGCCTGAAGACTAGGGGAGCCCTAGCCTTAGCCTAGGGGACTCCTAGCCTAAAGCCTAGGGGTGCCCTAGCCTGAAGGCTAGGGGAGCCCTAGCCTTAGCCTAGGGGAGCCTAAAGCCTAGGGGTGCCCTAGCCTGAAGGCTAGGGGAGCCCTAGCCTTAGCCTACGGGAGCCCTAGCCTAAAGCCTAGGGGTGCCCTAGCCTGAAGGCTAGGGGAGCCCTAGCCTTAGCCTAGGGGAGCCTAAAGCCTAGGGGTGCCCTAGCCTGAAGGCTAGGGGAGCCCTAGCCTTAGCCTAGGGGAGCCTAAAGCCTAGGGGTGCCCTAGCCTGAAGGCTAGGGGAGCCCTAGCCTTAGCCTAGGGGAGCCCTAGCCTAAAGCCTAGGGGTGCCCTAGCCTGAAGGCTAGGGGAGCCCTAGCCTTAGCCTAGGGGAGACTAAAGCCTAGGGGTGCCCTAGCCTGAAGGCTAGGGAAGCCCTAGCCTTAGCCTAGGGGAGCCTAAAGCCTAGGGGTGCCCTAGCCTGAAGGCTAGGGGAGCCCTAGCCTTAGCCTAGGGGAGCCCTAGCCTAAAGCCTAGGGGTGCCCTAGCCTGAAGGCTAGGGGAGCCCTAGCCTTAGCCTAGGGGAGCCTAAAGCCTAGGGGTGCCCTAGCCTGAAGGCTAGGGGAGCCCTAGCCTTAGCCTAGGGGAGCCCTAGCCTAAAGCCTAGGGGTGCCCTAGCCTGAAGGCTAGGGGAGCCCTAGCCTTAGCCTAGGGGAGCCTAAAGCCTAGAGGTGCCCTAGCCTGAAGGCTAGGGGAGCCCTAGCCTTAGCCTAGGGGAGCCCTAGCCTTAGCCTAGGGGAGCCTAAAGCCTAGGGGTGCCCTAGCCTGAAGGCTAGGGGAGCCCTAGCCTTAGCCTAGGGGAGCCTAAAGCCTAGGGGTGCCCTAGCCTGAAGGCTAGGGGAGCCCTAGCCTTAGCCTAGGGGAGCCTAAAGCCTAGGGGTGCCCTAGCCTGAAGGCTAGGGGAGCCCTAGCCTTAGCCTAGGGGAGCCTAAAGCCTAGGGGTGCCCTAGCCTGAAGGCTAGGGGAGCCCTAGCCTTAGCCTAGGGGAGCCTAAAGCCTAGGGGTACCCTAGGCTGAAGGCTAGGGGAGCCCTAGCCTTAGCCTAGGGGAGCCTAAAGCCTAGGGGTGCCCTAGCCTGAAGGCTAGGGGAGCCCTAGCCTTAGCCTAGGGGAGCCCTAGCCTAAAGCCTAAGGGTGCCCTAGCCTGAAGGCTAGGGGAGCCCTAGCCTTAGCCTAGGGGAGCCTAAAGCCTAGGGGTGCCCTAGCCTGAAGGCTAGGGGAGCCCTAGCCTTAGCATAGGGGAACCCTAGCCTAAAGCCTAGGGGTGCCCTAGCCTGAAGGCTAGGGGAGCCCTAGCCTTAGCCTAGGGGAGCCTAAAGCCTAGGGGTGCCCTAGCCTGAAGGCTAGGGGAGCCCTAGCCTTAGCCTAGGGGAGCCCTAGCCTAAAGCCTAGGGGTGCCCTAGCCTGAAGGCTAGGGGAGCCCTAGCCTTAGCCGAGGGGAGCCTAAAGTCTAGGGGTGCCCTAGCCTGAAGGCTAGGGGAGCCCTAGCCTTAGCCGAGGGGAGCCCTATCCTAAAGCCTAGGGGTGCCCTAGCCTGAAGGCTGGGGGAGCCCTAGTCTTAGCCTAGGGGAGCCTAAAGCCTAGGGGTGCCCTAGCCTGAAGGCTAGGGGAGCCCTAGCCTTAGACTAGGGGAGCCTAAAGCCTAGGGGTGCCCTAGCCTGAAGGCTAGGGGAGCCCTAGCCTTAGCCTAGGGAAGCCCTAGCCTAAAGCCTAGGGGTGCCCTAGCCTGAAGGCTAGGGGAGCCCTAGCCTTAGCCTAGGGGAGCCTAAAGCCTAGGGGTGCCCTAGCCTGAAGGCTAGGGGAGCCCTAGCCTTAGCCTAGGGGAGCCCTAGCCTAAAGCCTAGGGGTGCCCTAGCCTGAAGGCTAGGGGAGCCCTAGCCTTAGCCTAGGGGAGCCTAAAGCCTAGGGATGCCCTAGCCTGAAAGCTAGGGGAGCCCTAGCCTTAGCCTAGGGGAGCCCTAACCTAAAGCCTAGGGGCGCCCTAGCCTGAAGGCTAGGGGAGCCCTAGCCTTAGCCTAGGGGAGCCTAAAGCCTAGGGGTGCCCTAGCCTGAAGGCTAGGGGAGCCCTAGCCTTAGCCTAGGGGAGCCCTAGCCTAAAGCCTAGGGGTGCCCTAGCCTGAAGGCTAGGGGAGCCCTAGCCTTAGCCTAGGGGAGCCTAAAGCCTAGGGGTGCCCTAGCCTGAAGGCTAGGGGAGCCCTAGCCTTAGCCTAGGGGAGCCTAAAGCCTAGGGGTGCCCTAGCCTGAAGGCTAGGGGAGTCCTAGCCTTAGCCTAGGGGAGCCCTAGCCTAAAGCCTAGGGGTGCCCTAGCCTGAAGGCTAGGGGAGCCCTAGCCTTAGCCTAGGGGAGCCTAAAGCCTAGGGGTGCCCTAGCCTGAAGGCTAGGGGAGCCCTAGCCTTAGCCTAGGGGAGCCCTAGCCTAAAGCCTAGGGGTGCCCTAGCCTGAAGGCTAGCGGAGCCCTAGCCTTAGCCTAGGGGAGCCTAAAGCCTAGGGGTGCCCTAGCCTGAAGACTAGGGGAGCCCTAGCCTTAGCCTAGGGGACTCCTAGCCTAAAGCCTAGGGGTGCCCTAGCCTGAAGGCTAGGGGAGCCCTAGCCTTAGCCTAGGGGAGCCTAAAGCCTAGGGGTGCCCTAGCCTGAAGGCTAGGGGAGCCCTAGCCTTAGCCTACGGGAGCCCTAGCCTAAAGCCTAGGGGTGCCCTAGCCTGAAGGCTAGGGGAGCCCTAGCCTTAGCCTAGGGGAGCCTAAAGCCTAGGGGTGCCCTAGCCTGAAGGCTAGGGGAGCCCTAGCCTTAGCCTAGGGGAGCCTAAAGCCTAGGGGTGCCCTAGCCTGAAGGCTAGGGGAGCCCTAGCCTTAGCCTAGGGGAGCCCTAGCCTAAAGCCTAGGGGTGCCCTAGCCTGAAGGCTAGGGGAGCCCTAGCCTTAGCCTAGGGGAGACTAAAGCCTAGGGGTGCCCTAGCCTGAAGGCTAGGGAAGCCCTAGCCTTAGCCTAGGGGAGCCTAAAGCCTAGGGGTGCCCTAGCCTGAAGGCTAGGGGAGCCCTAGCCTTAGCCTAGGGGAGTCCTAGCCTAAAGCCTAGGGGTGCCCTAGCCTGAAGGCTAGGGGAGCCCTAGCCTTAGCCTAGGGGAGCCTAAAGCCTAGGGGTGCCCTAGCCTGAAGGCTAGGGGAGCCCTAGCCTTAGACTAGGGGAGCCTAAAGCCTAGGGGTGCCCTAGCCTGAAGGCTAGGGGAGCCCTAGGCTTAGCCTAGGGGAGCCCTAGCCTAAAGCCTAGGGGTGCCCTAGCCTGAAGGCTAGGGGAGCCCTAGCCTTAGCCTAGGGGAGCCTAAAGCCTAGGGGTGCCCTAGCCTGAAGGCTAGGGGAGCCCTAGCCTTAGCCTAGGGGAGCCTAAAGCCTAGGGGTGCCCTAGCCTGAAGGCTAGGGTAGCCCTAGCCTTAGCCTAGGGGAGCCCTAGCCTAAAGCCTAGGGGTGCCCTAGCATGAAGGCTAGGGGAGCCCTAGCCTTAGCCTAGGGGAGCCTAAAGCCTAGGCGTGCCCTAGCCTGAAGGCTAGGGGAGCCCTAGCTTTAGCCTAGTGGAGCCATAGCCCAAAGCCTAGGGGTGCCCTAGCCTGAAGGCTAGGGGAGCCCTAGCCTTAGCCTAGGGGAGCCTAAAGCCTAGGGGTGCCCTAGCCTGAAGGCTAGGGGAGCCCTAGCCTTAGCCTAGGGGAGCCCTAGCCTAAAGCCTAGGGGTGCCCTAGCCTGAAGGCTAGGGGAGCCCTAGCCTTAGCCTAGGTGAGCCTAAAGCCTAGGGGTGCCCTAGCCTGAAGGCTAGGGGAGCCCTAGCCTTAGCCTAGGGGAGCCCTAGCCTAAAGCCTAGGGGTGCCCTAGCCTTCAGGCTAGGGGAGCCCTAGCCTTAGCCTAGGGGAGCCCTAGCCTAAAGCCTAGGGGTGCCCTAGCCTGAAGGCTAGGGGAGCCCTAGCCTTAGCCTAGGGGAGCCTAAAGCCTAGGGGTGCCCTAGCCTGAAGCCTAGGGGAGCCCTAGCCTTAGCCTAGGGGAGCCCTAGCCTAAAGCCTAGGGGTGCCCTAGCCTGAAGGCTAGGGGAGCCCTAGCCTTAGCCTAGGGGAGCCTAAAGCCTAGGGGTGCCCTAGCCTGAAGGCTAGGGGAGCCCTAACCTTAGCCTAGGGGAGCCCTAGCCTAAAGCCTAGGGGTGCCCTAGCCTGAAGGCTAGGGGAGCCCTAGCCTTAGCCTAGGGGAGCCTAAAGCCTAGGGGTGCCCTAGCCTGAAGGCTAGGGAAGCCCTAGCCTTAGCCTAGGGGAGCCCTAGCCTAAAGCCTAGGGGTGCCCTAGCCTGAAGGCTAGGGGAGCCCTAGCCTTAGCCTAGGGGAGCCTAAAGCCTAGGGGTGCCCTATCCTGAAGGCTAGGGGAGCCCTAGCCTTAGCCTAGGGGAGCCCTAGCCTAAAGCCTAGGGGTGCCCTAGCCTGAAGGCTAGGGGAGCCCTAGCCTTAGCCTAGGGGAGCCTAAAGCCTAGGGGTGCCCTAGCCTGAAGGCTAGGGGAGCCCTAGCATTAGCCTAGGGGAGCCCTAGCCTAAAGCCTAGGGGTGCCCTAGCCTGAAGGCTAGGGGAGCCCTAGCCTTAGCCTAGGGGAGCCTAAAGCCTAGGGGTGCCATAGCCTGAAGGTTAGGGGAGCCCTAGCCTTAGCCTAGGGGAGCCCTAGCCTAAAGCCTAGGGGTGCCCTAGCCTGAAGGCTAGGGGAGCCCTAGCCTTAGCCTAGGGGAGCCTAAAGCCTAGGGGTGCCCTAGCCTGAAGGCTAGGGGAGCCCTAGCCTTAGCCTAGGGGAGCCCTAGCCTAAAGCCTAGGGGTGCCCTAGCCTGAAGGCTAGGGGAGCCCTAGCCTTAGCCTAGGGGAGCCTAAAGCCTAGGGGTGCCCTAGCCTGAAGGCTAGGGGAGCCCTAGCCTTAGCCTAGGGGAGCCCTAGCCTAAAGCCTAGGGGTGCCCTAGCCTGAAGGCTAGGGGAGCCCTAGCCTTAGCCTAGGGGAGCCTAAAGCCTAGGGGTGCCCTAGCCTGAAGGCTAGGGGAGCCCTAGCCTTAGCCTAGGGGTGCCCTAGCCTAAAGCCTAGGGGTGCCCTAGCCTGAAGGCTAGGGGAGCCCTAGCCTTAGCCTAGGGGAGCCTAAAGCCTAGGGGTGCCCTAGCCTGAAGGCTAGGGGAGCCCTAGCCTTAGCATAGGGGAGCCCTAGCCTAAAGCCTAGGGGTGCCCTAGCCTGAAGGCTAGGGGAGCCCTAACCTTAGCCTAGGGGAGCCTAAAGCCTAGGGGTGCCCTAGCCTGAAGGCTAGGGGAGCCTTGGCCTTAGCCTAGGGGAGCCCTAGCCTAAAGCCTAGGGGTGCCCTAGCCTGAAGGCTAGGGGAGCCCTAGCCTTAGCCTAGGGGAGCCTAAAGCCTAGGGGTGCCCTAGCCTGAAGGCTAGGGGAGCCCTAGCCTTAGCCTAGGGGAGCCTAAAGCCTAGGGGTGCCCTAGCCTGAAGGCTAGGGGAGCCCTAGCCTTAGCCTAGGGGAGCCCTAGCCTAAAGCCTAGGGGTGCCCTAGCCTGAAGGCTAGGGGAGCCATAGCCTTAGCCTAGGGGAGCCTAAAGCCTAGGGGTGCCCTAGCCTGAAGGCTAGGGGAGCCCTAGCCTTAGCCTAGGGGAGCCCTAGCCTAAAGCCTAGGGGTGCCCTAGCCTGAAGGCTAGGGGAGCCCTAGCCTTAGCCTAGGGGAACCTAAAGCCTAGGGGTGCCCTAGCCTGAAGGCTAGGGGAGCCCTAGCCTTAGACGAGGGGAGCCCTAGTCTAAAGCCTAGGGGTGCCCTAGCCTGAAGGCTAGAGGAGCCCTAGCCTTAGCCTAGGGGAGCCTAAAGCCTAGGGGTGCCCTAGCCTGAAGGCTAGGGGAGCCCTAGCCTTAGCCTAGGGGAGCCCTAGCCTAAAGCCTAGGGGTGCCCTAGCCTGAAGGCTAGGGGAGCCCTAGCCTTAGCCTAGGGGAGCCTAAAGCCTAGGGGTGCCCTAGCCTGAAGGCTAGGGGAGCCCTAGCCTTAGCGTAGGGGAGCCCTAGCCTAAAGCCTAGGGGTGCCCAAGCCTGAAGGCTAGGGGAGCCCTAGCCTTAGCCTAGGGGAGCCTAAAGCCTAGGGGTGCCCTAGCCTGAAGGCTAGGGGAGCCCTAGCCTTAGCCTAGGGGAGCCCTAGCCTAAAGCCTAGGGGTGCCCTAGCCTGAAGGCTGGGGGAGCCCTAGCCTTAGCCTAGGGGAGCCTAAAGCCTAGGGGTGCCCTAGCCTGAAGGCTAGGGGAGCCCTAGCCTTAGCCTAGGGGAGCCCTAGCCTAAAGCCTAGGGGTGCCCTAGCCTGAAGGCTAGGGGAGCCCTAGCCTTAGCCTAGGGGAGCCTAAAGCCTAGGGGTGCCCTAGCCTGAAGGCTAGGGGAGCCCTAGCCTTAGCCTAGGGGAGCCCTAGCCTAAAGCCTAGGGGTGCCCTAGCCTGAAGGCTAGGGGAGCCCTAGCCTTAGCCTAGGGGAGCCTAAAGCCTAGGGGTGCCCTAGCCTGAAGGCTAGGGGAGCCCTAGCCTTAGCCTAGGGGTGCCCTAGCCTAAAGCCTAGGGGTGCCCTAGCCTGAAGGCTAGGGGAGCCCTTGCCTTAGCCTAGACGAGCCTAAAGCCTAGGGGTGCCCTAGCCTGAAGGCTAGGGGAGCCCTAGCCTTAGCCTAGGGGAGCCCTAGCCTAAAGCCTAGGGGTGCCCTAGCCTGAAGGCTAGGGGAGCCCTAGCCTAAAGCCTAGGGGTGCCCTAGCCTGAAGGCTAGGGGAGCCCTAGCCTTAGCCTAGGGGAGCCTAAAGCCTAGGGGTGCCCTAGCCTGAAGGCTAGGGGAGCCCTAGCCTTAGCCTAGGGGAGCCCTAGCCTAAAGCCTAGGGGTGCCCTAGCCTGAAGGCTAGGGGAGCCCTAGCCTTAGCCTAGGGGAGCCTAAAGCCTAGGGGTGCCCTAGCCTGAAGGCTAGGGGAGCCCTAGCCTTAGCCTAGGGGAGCCCTAGCCTAAAGCCTAGGGGTGCCCTAGCCTGAAGGCTAGGGGAGCCCTAGCCTTAGCCTAGGGGAGCCTAAAGCCTAGGGGTGCCCTAGCCTGAAGGCTAGGGGAGCCCTAGCCTTAGCCTAGGGGAGCCCTAGCCTAAAGCCTAGGGGTGCCCTAGCCTGAAGGCTAGGGGAGCCCTAGCCTTAGCCTAGGGGAGCCTAAAGCCTAGGGGTGCCCTAGCCTGAAGGCTAGGGGAGCCCTAGCCTTAGCCTAGGGGAGCCCTAGACTAAAGCCTAGGGGTGCCCTAGCCTGAAGGCTAGGGGAGCCCTAGCCTTAGCCTAGGGGAGCCTAAAGCCTAGGGGTGCCCTAGCCTGAAGGCTAGGGGAGCCCTAGCCTTAGCCTAGGGGAGCCCTAGCCTAAAGCCTAGGTGTGCCCTAGCCTGAAGGCTAGGGGAGCCCTAGCCTTAGCCTAGGGGAGCCTAAAGCCTAGGGGTGCCCTAGCCTGAAGGCTAGGGGAGCCCTAGCCTTAGCCTAGGGGAGCCTAAAGCCTAGGGGTGCCCTAGCCTGAAGGCTAGGGGAGCCCTAGCCTTAGCCTAGGGGAGCCCTAGCCTAAAGCCTAGGGGTGCCCTAGCCTGAAGGCTAGGGGAGCCCTAGCCTTAGCCTAGGGGAGCCTAAAGCCTAGGGGTGCCCTAGCCTGAAGGCTAGGGGAGCCCTAGCCTTAGCCTAGGGGAGCCCTAGCCTAAAGCCTAGGGGTGCCCTAGCCTGAAGGCTAGGGGAGCCCTAGCCTTAGCCTAGGGGAGCCTAAAGCCTAGGGGTGCCCTAGCCTGAAGGCTAGGGGAGCCCTAGCCTTAGCCTAGGGGAGCCCTAGCCTAAAGCCTAGGGGTGCCCTAGCCTGAAGGCTAGGGGAGCCCTAGCCTTAGCCTAGGGGAGCCTAAAGCCTAGGGGTGCCCTAGCCTGAAGGCTAGGGGAGCCCTAGCCTTAGCCTAGGGGAGCCCTAGCCTAAAGCCTAGGGGTGCCCTAGCCTGAAGGCTAGGGGAGCCCTAGCCTTAGCCTAGGGGAGCCTAAATCCTAGGGGTGCCCTAGCCTGAAGGCTAGGGGAGCCCTAGCCTTAGCCTAGGGGAGCCCTAGCCTAAAGCCTAGGGGTGCCCTAGCCTGAAGGCTAGGGGAGCCCTAGCCTTAGCCTAGGGGAGCCTAAAGCCTAGGGGTGCCCTAGCCTGAAGGCTAGGGGAGCCCTAGCCTTAGCCTAGGGGAGCCCTAGCCTAAAGCCTAGGGGTGCCCTAGCCTGAAGGCTAGGGGAGCCCTAGCCTTAGCCTAGGGGAGCCTAAAGCCTAGAGGTGCCCTAGCCTGAAGGCTAGGGGAGCCCTAGCCTTAGCCTAGGGGAGCCCTAGCCTTAGCCTAGGGGAGCCTAAAGCCTAGGGGTGCCCTAGCCTTAGCCTAGGGGAGCCTAAAGCCTAGGGGTGCCCTAGCCTGAAGGCTAGGGGAGCCCTAGCCTTAGCCTAGGGGAGCCTAAAGCCTAGGGGTGCCCTAGCCTGAAGGCTAGGGGAGCCCTAGCCTTAGCCTAGGGGAGCCTAAAGCCTAGGGGTGCCCTAGCCTGAAGGCTAGGGGAGCCCTAGCCTTAGCCTAGGGGAGCCTAAAGCCTAGGGGTGCCCTAGCCTGAAGGCTAGGGGAGCCCTAGCCTTAGCCTAGGGGAGCCCTAGCCTAAAGCCTAGGGGTGCCCTAGCCTGAAGGCTAGGGGAGCCCTAGCCTTAGCCTAGGGGAGCCCTAGCCTAAAGCCTAGGGGTGCCCTAGCCTGAAGGCTAGGGGAGCCCTAGCCTTAGCCTAGGGGAGCCCTAGCCTAAAGCCTAGGGGTGCCCTAGCCTGAAGGCTAGGGGAGCCCTAGCCTTAGCCTAGGGGAGCCCTAGCCTAAAGCCTAGGGGTGCCCTAGCCTGAAGGCTAGGGGAGCCCTAGCCTTAGCCTAGGGGAGCCCTAGCCTAAAGCCTAGGGGTGCCCTAGCCTGAAGGCTAGGGGAGCCCTAGCCTTAGCCTAGGGGAGCCCTAGCCTAAAGCCTAGGGGTGCCCTAGCCTGAAGGCTAGGGGAGCCCTAGCCTTAGCCTAGGGGAGCCCTAGCCTAAAGCCTAGGGGTGCCCTAGTCTGAAGGCTAGGGGAGCCCTAGCCTTAGCCTAGGGGAGCCCTAGCCTAAAGCCTAGGGGTGCCCTAGCCTGAAGGCTAGGGGAGCCCTAGCCCTAGCCTAGGGGAGCCCTAGCCTAAAGCCTAGGGGTGCCCTAGCCTGAAGGCTAGGGGAGCCCTAGCCTTAGCCTAGGGGAGCCCTAGCCTAAAGCCTAGGGGTGCCCTAGCCTGAAGGCTAGGGGAGCCCTAGCCTTAGCCTAGGGGAGCCCTAGCCTAAAGCCTAGGGTTGCCCTAGCCTAAAGCCTAGGGGTGCCCTAGCCTGAAGGCTAGGGGAGCCCTAGCCTTAGCCTAGGGGAGCCCTAGCCTAAAGCCTAGGGGTGCCCTAGCCTGAAGGCTAGGGGAGCCCTAGCCTTAGCCTAGGGGAGCCTAAAGCCTAGGGGTGCCCTAGCCTGAAGGCTAGGGGAGCCCTAGCCTTAGCCTAGGGGAGCCCTAGCCTAAAGCCTAGGGGTGCCCTAGCCTGAAGGCTAGGGGAGCCCTAGCCTTAGCCTAGGGGAGCCTAAAGCCTAGGGGTGCCCTAGCCTGAAGGCTAGGGGAGCCCTAGCCTTAGCCTAGGGGAGCCCTAGCCTAAAGCCTAGGGGTGCCCTAGCCTGAAGGCTAGGGGAGCCCTAGCCTTAGCCTAGGGGAGCCTTAAGCCTAGGGGTGCCCTAGCCTGAAGGCTAGGGGAGCCCTAGCCTTAGCCTAGGGGAGCCCTAGACTAAAGCCTAGGGGTGCCCTAGCCTGAAGGCTAGGGGAGCCCTAGCCTTAGCCTAGGGGAGCCTAAAGCCTAGGGGTGCCCTAGCCTGAAGGCTAGGGGAGCCCTAGCCTTAGCCTAGGGGAGCCCTAGCCTAAAGCCTAGGGGTGCCCTAGCCTGAAGGCTAGGGGAGCCCTAGCCTTAGCCTAGGGGAGCCTAAAGCCTAGGGGTGCCCTAGCCTGAAGGCTAGGGGAGCCCTAGCCTTAGCCTAGGGGAGCCCTAGCCTAAAGCCTAGGGGTGCCCTAGCCTGAAGGCTAGGGGAGCCCTAGCCTTAGCCTAGGGGAGCCTAAAGCCTAGGGGTGCCCTAGCCTGAAGGCTAGGGGAGCCCTAGCCTTAGCCTAGGGGAGCCTAAAGCCTAGCGGTGCCCTAGCCTGAAGGCTAGGGGAGCCCTAGCCTTAGCCTAGGGGAGCCCTAGCCTAAAGCCTAGGGGTGCCCTAGCCTGAAGGCTAGGGGAGCCCTAGCCTTAGCCTAGGGGAGCCTAAAGCCTAGGGGTGCCCTAGCCTGAAGGCTAGGGGAGCCCTAGCCTTAGCCTAGGGGAGCCCTAGCCTAAAGCCTAGGGGTGCCCTAGCCTGAAGGCTAGGGGAGCCCTAGCCTTAGCCTAGGGGAGCCTAAAGCCTAGGGGTGCCCTAGCCTGAAGGCTAGGGGAGCCCTAGCCTTAGCCTAGGGGAGCCCTAGCCTAAAGCCTAGGGGTGCCCTAGCCTGAAGGCTAGGGGAGCCCTAGCCTTAGCCTAGGGGAGCCTAAAGCCTAGGGGTGCCCTAGCCTGAAGGCTAGGGGAGCCCTAGCCTTAGCCTAGGGGAGCCCTAGCCTAAAGCCTAGGGGTGCCCTAGCCTGAAGGCTAGGGGAGCCCTAGCCTTAGCCTAGGGGAGCCTAAAGCCTAGAGGTGCCCTAGCCTGAAGGCTAGGGGAGCCCTAGCCTTAGCCTAGGGGAGCCCTAGCCTTAGCCTAGGGGAGCCTAAAGCCTAGGGGTGCCCTAGCCTGAAGGCTAGGGGAGCCCTAGCCTTAGCCTAGGGGAGCCTAAAGCCTAGGGGTGCCCTAGCCTGAAGGCTAGGGGAGCCCTAGCCTTAGCCTAGGGGAGCCTAAAGCCTAGGGGTGCCCTAGCCTGAAGGCTAGGGGAGCCCTAGCCTTAGCCTAGGGGAGCCTAAAGCCTAGGGGTGCCCTAGCCTGAAGGCTAGGGGAGCCCTAGCCTTAGCCTAGGGGAGCCTAAAGCCTAGGGGTGCCCTAGCCTGAAGGCTAGGGGAGCCCTAGCCTAAAGCCTAGGGGTGCCCTAGCCTGAAGGCTAGGGGAGCCCTAGCCTTAGCCTAGGGGAGCCCTAGCCTAAAGCCTAGGGGTGCCCTAGCCTGAAGGCTAGGGGAGCCCTAGCCTTAGCCTAGGGGAGCCCTAGCCTAAAGCCTAGGGGTGCCCTAGCCTGAAGGCAAGGGGAGCCCTAGCCTTAGCCTAGGGGAGCCCTAGCCTAAAGCCTAGGGGTGCCCTAGCCTGAAGGCTAGGGGAGCCCTAGCCTTAGCCTAGGGGAGCCTAAAGCCTAGGGGTGCCCTAGCCTGAAGGCTAGGGGAGCCCTAGCCGTAGCCTAGGGGAGCCCTAGCCTAAAGCCTAGGGGTGCCCTAGCCTGAAGGCTAGGGGAGCCCTAGCCTTAGCCTAGGGGAGACTAAAGCCTAGGGGTGCCCTAGCCTGAAGGCTAGGGGAGCCCTAGCCTTAGCCTAGGGGAGCCCTAGCCTAAAGCCTAGGGGTGCCCTAGCCAGAAGGCTAGGGGAGCTCTAGCCTTAGCCTAGGGGAGCCTAAAGCCTAGGGGTGCCCTAGCCTGAAGGCTAGGGGAGCCCTAGCCTTAGCCTAGGGGTGCCCTAGCCTAAAGCCTAGGGGTGCCCTAGCCTGAAGGCTAGGGGAGCCCTAGCCTTAGCCTAGACGAGCCTAAAGCCTAGGGGTGCCCTAGCCTGAAGGCTAGGGGAGCCCTAGCCTTAGCCTAGGGGAGCCCTAGCCTAAAGCCTAGGGGTGCCCTAGCCTGAAGGCTAGGGGAGCCCTAGCCTAAAGCCTAGGGGTGCCCTAGCCTGAAGGCTAGGGGAGCCCTAGCCTTAGCCTAGGGGTGCCTAAAGCCTAGGGGTGCCCTAGCCTGAAGGCTAGGGGAGCCCTAGCCTTAGCCTAGGGGAGCCCTAGCCTAAAGCCTAGGGGTGCCCTAGCCTGAAGGCTAGGGGAGCCCTAGCCTTAGCCTAGGGGAGCCTAAAGCCTAGGGGTGCCCTAGCCTGAAGGCTAGGGGAGCCCTAGCCTTAGCCTAGGGGAGCCCTAGCCTAAAGCCTAGGGGTGCCCTAGCCTGAAGGCTAGGGGATACCTAGCCTTAGCCTAGGGGAGCCTAAAGCCTAGGGGTGCCCTAGCCTGAAGGCTAGGGGAGCCCTAGCCTTAGCCTAGGGGAGCCCTAGCCTAAAGCCTAGGGGTGCCCTAGCCTGAAGGCTAGGGGAGCCCTAGCCTTAGCCTAGGGGAGCCTAAAGCCTAGGGGTGCCCTAGCCTGAAGGCTAGGGGAGCCCTAGCCTTAGCCTAGGGGAGCCCTAGACTAAAGCCTAGGGGTGCCCTAGCCTGAAGGCTAGGGGAGCCCTAGCCTTAGCCTAGGGGAGCCTAAAGCCTAGGGGTGCCCTAGCCTGAAGGCTAGGGGAGCCCTAGCCTTAGCCTAGGGGAGCCCTAGCCTAAAGCCTAGGGGTGCCCTAGCCTGAAGGCTAGGGGAGCCCTAGCCTTAGCCTAGGGGAGCCTAAAGCCTAGGGGTGCCCTAGCCTGAAGGCTAGGGGAGCCCTAGCCTTAGCCTAGGGGAGCCTAAAGCCTAGGGGTGCCCTAGCCTGAAGGCTAGGGGAGCCCTAGCCTTAGCCTAGGGGAGCCTAAAGCCTAGGGGTGCCCTAGCCTGAAGGCTAGGGGAGCCCTAGCCTTAGCCTAGGGGAGCCCTAGCCTAAAGCCTAGGGGTGCCCTAGCCTGAAGGCTAGGGGAGCCCTAGCCTTAGCCTAGGGGAGCCTAAAGCCTAGGGGTGCCCTAGCCTGAAGGCTAGGGGAGCCCTAGCCTTAGCCTAGGGGAGCCCTAGCCTAAAGCCTAGGGGTGCCCTAGCCTGAAGGCTAGGGGAGGCCTAGCCTTAGCCTAGGGGAGCCTAAAGCCTAGGGGTGCCCTAGCCTGAAGGCTAGGGGAGACCTAGCCTTAGCCTAGGGGAGCCCTAGCCTAAAGCCTAGGGGTGCCCTAGCCTGAAGGCTAGGGGAGCCCTAGCCTTAGCCTAGGGGAGCCTAAAGCCTAGGGGTGCCCTAGCCTGAAGGCTAGGGGAGCCCTAGCCTTAGCCTAGGGGAGCCCTAGCCTAAAGCCTAGGGGTGCCCTAGCCTGAAGGCTAGGGGAGCCCTAGCCTTAGCCTAGGGGAGCCTAAAGCCTAGGGGTGCCCTAGCCTGAAGGCTAGGGGAGCCCTAGCCTTAGCCTAGGGGAGCCCTAGCCTAAAGCCTAGGGGTGCCCTAGCCTGAAGGCTAGGGGAGCCCTAGCCTTAGCCTAGGGGAGCCTAAAGCCTAGGGGTGCCCTAGCCTGAAGGCTAGGGGAGCCCTAGCCTTAGCCTAGGGGAGCCCTAGCCTAAAGCCTAGGGGTGCCCTAGCCTGAAGGCTAGGGGAGCCCTAGCCTTAGCCTAGGGGAGCCTAAAGCCTAGAGGTGCCCTAGCCTGAAGGCTAGGGGAGCCCTAGCCTTAGCCTAGGGGAGCCCTAGCCTTAGCCTAGGGGAGCCTAAAGCCTAGGGGTGCCCTAGCCTGAAGGCTAGGGAAGCCCTAGCCTTAGCCTAGGGGAGCCTAAAGCCTAGGGGTGCCCTAGCCTGAAGGCTAGGGGAGCCCTAGCCTTAGCCTAGGGGAGCCTAAAGCCTAGGGGTGCCCTAGCCTGAAGGCTAGGGGAGCCCTAGCCTTAGCCTAGGGGAGCCTAAAGCCTAGGGGTGCCCTAGCCTGAAGGCTAGGGGAGCCCTAGCCTTAGCCTAGGGGAGCCTAAAGCCTAGGGGTGCCCTAGCCTGAAGGCTAGGGGAGCCCTAGCCTAAAGCCTAGGGGTGCCCTAGCCTGAAGGCTAGGGGAGCCCTAGCCTTAGCCTAGGGGAGCCCTAGCCTAAAGCCTAGGGGTGCCCTAGCCTGAAGGCTAGGGGAGCCCTAGCCTTAGCCTAGGGGAGCCCTAGCCTAAAGCCTAGGGGTGCCCTAGCCTGAAGGCTAGGGGAGCCCTAGCCTTAGCCTAGGGGAGCCCTAGCCTAAAGCCTAGGGGTGCCCTAGCCTGAAGGCTAGGGGAGCCCTAGCCTTAGCCTAGGGGAGCCCTAGCCTAAAGCCTAGGGGTGCCCTAGCCTGAAGGCTAGGGGAGCCCTAGCCTTAGCCTAGGGGAGCCCTAGCCTAAAGCCTAGGGGTGCCCTAGCCTGAAGGCTAGGGGAGCCCTAGCCTTAGCCTAGGGGAGCCCTAGCCTAAAGCCTAGGGGTGCCCTAGCCTGAAGGCTAGGGGAGCCCTAGCCTTAGCCTAGGGGAGCCCTAGCCCAAAGCCTAGGGGTGCCCTAGCCTGAAGGCTAGGGGAGCCCTAGCCTTAGCCTAGGGGAGCCCTAGCCTAAAGCCTAGGGGTGCCCTAGCCTGAGGCTAGGGGAGCCCTAGCCTTAGCCTAGGGGAGCCCTAGCCTAAAGCCTAGGGGTGCCCTAGCCTGAAGGCTAGGGGAGCCCTAGCCTTAGCCTAGGGGAGCCCTAGCCTAAAGCCTAGGGGTGCCCTAGCCTGAAGGCTAGGGGAGCCCTAGCCTTAGCCTAGGGGAGCCCTAGCCTAAAGCCTAGGGGTGCCCTAGCCTGAAGGCTAGGGGAGCCCTAGCCTTAGCCTAGGGGAGCCCTAGCCTAAAGCCTAGGGGTGCCCTAGCCTAAAGCCTAGGGGTGCCCTAGCCTGAAGGCTAAGGGAGCCCTAGCCTTAGCCTAGGGGAGCCCTAGCCTAAAGCCTAGGGGTGCCCTAGCCTGAAGGCTAGGGGAGCCCTAGCCTTAGCCTAGGGGAGCCTAAAGCCTAGGGGTGCCCTAGCCTGAAGGCTAGGGGAGCCCTAGCCTTAGCCTAGGGGAGCCCTAGCATAAAGCCTAGGGGTGCCCTAGCCTGAAGGCTAGGGGAGCCCTAGCCTTAGCCTAGGGGAGCCTAAAGCCTAGTGGTGCCCTAGCCTGAAGGCTAGGGGAGCCCTAGCCTTAGCCTAGGGGAGCCCTAGCCAAAAGCCTAGGGGTGCCCTAGCCTGAAGGCTAGGGGAGCCCTAGCCTTAGCCTAGGGGAGCCTAAAGCCTAGGGGTGCCCTAGCCTGAAGGCTAGGGGAGCCCTAGCTTTAGCCTAGGGGAGCCCTAGACTAAAGCCTAGGGGTGCCCTAGCCTGAAGGCTAGGGGAGCCCTAGCCTTAGCCTAGGGGAGCCTAAAGCCTAGGGGTGCCCTAGCCTGAAGGCTAGGGGAGCCCTAGCCTTAGCCTAGGGGAGCCCTAGCCTAAAGCCTAGGGGTGCCCTAGCCTGAAGGCTAGGGGAGCCCTAGCCTTAGCCTAGGGGAGCCTAAAGCCTAGGGGTGCCCTAGCCTGAAGGCTAGGGGAGCCCTAGCCTTAGCCTAGGGGAGCCCTAGCCTAAAGCCTAGGGGTGCCCTAGCCTGAAGGCTAGGGGAGCCCTAGCCTTAGCCTAGGGGAGCCTAAAGCCTAGGGGTGCCCTAGCCTGAAGGCTAGGGGAGCCCTAGCCTTAGCCTAGGGGAGCCTAAAGCCTAGGGGTGCCCTAGCCTGAAGGCTAGGGGAGCCCTAGCCTTAGCATAGGGGAGCCCTAGCCTAAAGCCTAGGGGTGCCCTAGCCTGAAGGCTAGGGGAGCCCTAGCCTTAGCCTAGGGGAGTCCTAGCCTAAAGCCTAGGGGTGCCCTAGACTGAAGGCTAGGGGAGCCCTAGCCTTAGCCTAGGGGAGCCTAAAGCCTAGGGGTGCCCTAGCCTGAAGGCTAGGGGAGCCCTAGCCTTAGCCTAGGGGAGCCCTAGCCTAAAGCCTAGGGGTGCCCTAGCCTGAAGGCTAGGGGAGCCCTAGCCTTAGCCTAGGGGAGCCTAAAGCCTAGGGGTGCCCTAGCCTGAAGGCTAGGGGAGCCCTAGCCTTAGCCTAGGGGAGCCCTAGCCTAAAGCCTAGGGGTGCCCTAGCCTGAAGGCTAGGGGAGCCCTAGCCTTAGCCTAGGGGAGCCTAAAGCCTAGAGGTGCCCTAGCCTGAAGGCTAGGGGAGCCCTAGCCTTAGCCTAGGGGAGCCCTAGCCTTAGCCTAGGGGAGCCTAAAGCCTAGGGGTGCCCTAGCCTGAAGGCTAGGGGAGCCCTAGCCTTAGCCTAGGGGAGCCTAAAGCCTAGGGGTGCCCTAGCCTGAAGGCTAGGGGAGCCCTAGCCTTAGCCTAGGGGAGCCTAAAGCCTAGGGGTGCCCTAGCCTGAAGGCTAGGGGAGCCCTAGCCTTAGCCTAGGGGAGCCTAAAGCCTAGGGGTGCCCTAGCCTGAAGGCTAGGGGAGCCCTAGCCTTAGCCTAGGGGAGCCTAAAGCCTAGGGGTGCCCTAGCCTGAAGGCTAGGGGAGCCCTAGCCTAAAGCCTAGGGGTGCCCTAGCCTGAAGGCAAGGGGAGCCCTAGCCTTAGCCTAGGGGAGCCCTAGCCTAAAGCCTAGGGGTGCCCTAGCCTGAAGGCTAGGGGAGCCCTAGCCTTAGCCTAGGGGAGCCCTAGCCTAAAGCCTAGGGGTGCCCTAGCCTGAAGGCTAGGGGAGCCCTAGCCTTAGCCTAGGGGAGCCCTAGCCTAAAGCCTAGGGGTGCCCTAGCCTGAAGGCTAGGGGAGCCCTAGCCTTAGCCTAGGGGAGCCCTAGCCTAAAGCCTAGGGGTGCCCTAGCCTGAAGGCTAGGGGAGCCCTAGCCTTAGCCTAGGGGAGCCCTAGCCTAAAGCCTAGGGGTGCCCTAGCCTGAAGGCTAGGGGAGCCCTAGCCTTAGCCTAGGGGAGCCCTAGCCTAAAGCCTAGGGGTGCCCTAGCCTGAAGGCTAGGGGAGCCCTAGCCTTAGCCTAGGGGAGCCCTAGCCCAAAGCCTAGGGGTGCCCTAGCCTGAAGGCTAGGGGAGCCCTAGCCTTAGCCTAGGGGAGCCCTAGCCCAAAGCCTAGGGGTGCCCTAGCCTGAAGGCTAGGGGAGCCCTAGCCTTAGCCTAGGGGAGCCCTAGCCTAAAGCCTAGGGGTGCCCTAGCCTGAAGGCTAGGGGAGCCCTAGCCTTAGCCTTGGGGAGCCCTAGCCTAAAGCCTAGGGGTGCCCTAGCCTGAAGGCTAGGGGAGCCCTAGCCTTAGCCTAGGGGAGCCCTAGCCTAAAGCCTAGGGGTGCCCTAGCCTAAAGCCTAGGGGTGCCCTAGCCTGAAGGCTAAGGGAGCCCTAGCCTTAGCCTAGGGGAGCCCTAGCCTAAAGCCTAGGGGTGCCCTAGCCTGAAGGCTAGGGGAGCCCTAGCCTTAGCCTAGGGGAGCCTAAAGCCTAGGGGTGCCCTAGCCTGAAGGCTAGGGGAGCCCTAGCCTTAGCCTAGGGGAGCCCTAGCATAAAGCCTAGGGGTGCCCTAGCCTGAAGGCTAGGGGAGCCTTAGCCTTAGCCTAGGGGAGCCTAAAGCCTAGGGGTGCCCTAGCCTGAAGGCTAGGGGAGCCCTAGCCTTAGCCTAGGGGAGCCCTAGCCTAAAGCCTAGGGGTGCCCTAGCCTGAAGGCTAGGGGAGCCCTAGCCTTAGCCTAGGGGAGCCTAAAGCCTAGGGGTGCCCTAGCCTGAAGGCTAGGGGAGCCCTAGCCTTAGCCTAGGGGAGCCCTAGACTAAAGCCTAGGGGTGCCCTAGCCTGAAGGCTAGGGGAGCCCTAGCCTTAGCCTAGGGGAGCCTAAAGCCTAGGGGTGCCCTAGCCTGAAGGCTAGGGGAGCCCTAGCCTTAGCCTAGGGGAGCCCTAGCCTAAAGCCTAGGGGTGCCCTAGCCTGAAGGCTAGGGGAGCCCTAGCCTTAGCCTAGGGGAGCCTAAAGCCTAGGGGTGCCCTAGCCTGAAGGCTAGGGGAGCCCTAGCCTTAGCCTAGGGGAGCCCTAGCCTAAAGCCTAGGGGTGCCCTAGCCTGAAGGCTAGGGGAGCCCTAGCCTTAGCCTAGGGGAGCCTAAAGCCTAGGGGTGCCCTAGCCTGAAGGCTAGGGGAGCCCTAGCCTTAGCCTAGGGGAGCCTAAAGCCTAGGGGTGCCCTAGCCTGAAGGCTAGGGGAGCCCTAGCCTTAGCCTAGGGGAGCCCTAGCCTAAAGCCTAGGGGTGCCCTAGCCTGAAGGCTAGGGGAGCCCTAGCCTTAGCCTAGGGGAGCCTAAAGCCTAGGGGTGCCCTAGCCTGAAGGCTAGGGGAGCCCTAGCCTTAGCCTAGGGGAGCCGTAGCCTAAAGCCTAGGGGTGCCCTAGCCTGAAGCCTAGGGGAGCCCTAGCCTTAGCCTAGGGGAGCCTAAAGCCTAGGGGTGCCCTAGCCTGAAGGCTAGGGGAGCCCTAGCCTTAGCCTAGGGGAGCCCTAGCCTAAAGCCTAGGGGTGCCCTAGCCTGAAGGCTAGGGGAGCCCTAGCCTTAGCCTAGGGGAGCCTAAAGCCTAGGGGTGCCCTAGCCTGAAGGCTAGGGGAGCCCTAGCCTTAGCCTAGAGGAGCCCTAGCCTAAAGCCTAGGGGTGCCCTAGCCTGAAGGCTAGGGGAGCCCTAGCCTTAGCCTAGGGGAGCCTAAAGCCTAGGGGTGCCCTAGCCTGAAGGCTAGGGGAGCCCTAGCCTTAGCCTAGGGGAGCCTAAAGCCTAGGGGTGCCCTAGCCTGAAGGCTAGGGGAGCCCTAGCCTTAGCCTAGGGGAGCCTAAAGCCTAGGGGTGCCCTAGCCTGAAGGCTAGGGGAGCCCTAGTCTTAGCCTAGGGGAGCCTAAAGCCTAGGGGTGCCCTAGCCTGAAGGCTAGGGGAGCCCTAGCCTTAGCCTAGGGGAGCCTAAAGCCTAGGGGTGCCCTAGCCTGAAGGCTAGGGGAGCCCTAGCCTAAAGCCTAGGGGTGCCCTAGCCTGAAGGCTAGGGGAGCCCTAGCCTTAGCCTAGGGGAGCCCTAGCCTAAAGCCTAGGGGTGCCCTAGCCTGAAGGCTAGGGGAGCCCTAGCCTTAGCCTAGGGGAGCCCTAGCCTAAAGCCTAGGGGTGCCCTAGCCTGAAGGCTAGGGGAGCCCTAGCCTTAGCCTAGGGGAGCCCTAGCCTAAAGCCTAGGGGTGCCCTAGCCTGAAGGCTAGGGGAGCCCTAGCCTTAGCCTAGGGGAGCCCTAGCCTAAAGCCTAGGGGTGCCCTAGCCTGAAGGCTAGGGGAGCCCTAGCCTTAGCCTAGGGGAGCCCTAGCCTAAAGCCTAGGGGTGCCCTAGCCTGAAGGCTAGGGGAGCCCTAGCCTTAGCCTAGGGGAGCCCTAGCCTAAAGCCTAGGGGTGCCCTAGCCTGAAGGCTAGGGGAGCCCTAGCCTTAGCCTAGGGGAGCCCTAGCCTAAAGCCTAGGGGTGCCCTAGCCTGAAGGCTAGGGGAGCCCTAGCCTTAGCCTAGGGGAGCCCTAGCCTAAAGCCTAGGGGTGCCAGCCTGAAGGCTAGGGGAGCCCTAGCCTTAGCCTAGGGGAGCCCTAGCCTAAAGCCTAGGGGTGCCCTAGCCTGAAGGCTAGGGGAGCCCTAGCCTTAGCCTAGGGGTGCCCTAGCCTAAAGCCTAGGGGTGCCCTAGCCTGAAGGCTAGGGGAGCCCTAGCCTTAGCCTAGGGGAGCCCTAGCCTAAAGCCTAGGGGTGCCCTAGCCTGAAGGCTAGGGGAGCCCTAGCCTTAGCCTAGGGGAGCCCGAGCCTAAAGCCTAGGGGTGCCCTAGCCTGAAGGCTAGGGGAGCCCTAGCCTTAGCCTAGGGGAGCCCGAGCCTAAAGCCTAGGGGTGTCCTAGCCTGAAGGCTAGGGGAGCCCTAGCCTTAGCCTAGGGGAGCCCGAGCCTAAAGCCTAGGGGTGTCCTAGCCTGAAGGCTAGGGGAGCCCTAGCCTTAGCCTAGGGGAGCCCGAGCCTAAAGCCTAGGGGTGGCCTAGCCTGAAGGCTAGGGGAGCCCTAGCCTTAGCCTAGGGGAGCCCGAGCCTAATGCCTAGGGTGGCCTAGCCTGAAGGCTAGGGGAGCCCTAGCCTTAGCCTAGGGGAGCCCGAGCCTAAAGCCTAGGGGTGGCCTAGCCTGAAGGCTAGGGGAGCCCTAGCCTTAGCCTAGGGGAGCCCGAGCCTAAAGCCTAGGGGTGGCCTAGCCTGAAGGCTAGGGGAGCCCTAGCCTTAGCCTAGGGGAGCCCGAGCCTAAAGCCTAGGGGTGGCCTAGCCTGAAGGCTAGGGGAGCCCTAGCCTTAGCCTAGGGGAGCCCGAGCCTAAAGCCTAGGGGTGGCCTAGCCTGAAGGCTAGGGGAGCCCTAGCCTTAGCCTAGGGGAGCCCGAGCCTAAAGCCTAGGGGTGGCCTAGCCTGAAGGCTAGGGGAGCCCTAGCCTTAGCCTAGGGGAGCCCGAGCCTAAAGCCTAGGGGTGGCCTAGCCTGAAGGCTAGGGCAGCCCTAGCCTTAGCCTAGGGGAGCCCGAGCCCAAAGCCTAGGGGTGCCCTAGCCTGAAGGCTAGGGCAGCCCTAGCCTTAGCCTAGGGGAGCCCGAGCCCAAAGCCTAGGGGTGCCCTAGCCTGAAGGCTAGGGCAGCCCTAGCCTTAGCCTAGGGGAGCCCGAGCCCAAAGCCTAGGGGTGCCCTAGCCTGAAGGCTAGGGCAGCCCTAGCCTTAGCCTAGGGGAGCCCGAGCCCAAAGCCTAGGGGTGCCCTAGCCTGAAGGCTAGGGCAGCCCTAGCCTTAGCCTAGGGGAGCCCGAGCCCAAAGCCTAGGGGTGCCCTAGCCTGAAGGCTAGGGCAGCCCTAGCCTTAGCCTAGGGGAGCCCGAGCCCAAAGCCTAGGGGTGCCCTAGCCTGAAGGCTAGGGGAGCCCTAGCCTTAGCCTAGGGGACCCCAAAGCCTAGGGGTGCCCTAGCCTGAAGGCTAGGGGAGCCCTAGCCTTAGCCTAGGGGAGCCCAAAGCCTAGGGGTGCCCTAGCCTGAAGGCTAGGGGAGCCCTAGCCTTAGCCTAGGGGAGTCCTAGCCTAAAGCCTAGGGGTGCCCTAGCCTGAAGGCTAGGGGAGCCCTAGCCTTAGCCTAGGGGAGCCTAAAGCCTAGGGGTGCCCTAGCCTGAAGGCTAGGGGAGCCCTAGCCTTAGCCTAGGGGAGCCCTAGCCTAAAGCCTAGGGGTGCCCTAGCCTGAAGGCTAGGGGAGCCCTAGCCTTAGCCTAGGGGAGCCTAAAGCCTAGGGGTGCCCTAGCCTGAAGGCTAGGGGAGCCCTAGCCTTAGCCTAGGGGAGCCCTAGCCTAAAGCCTAGGGGTGCCCTAGCCTGAAGGCTAGGGGAGCCCTAGCCTTAGCCTAGGGGAGCCTAAAGCCTAGGGGAGCCCTAGTCTGAAGGCTAGGGGAGCCCTAGCCTTAGCCTAGGGGAGCCTAAAGCTTAGGGGAGCCCTAGCCTGAAGGCTAGGGGAGCCCTAGCCTTAGCCTAGGGGAGCCTAAAGCCTAGGGGTGCCCTAGCCTGAAGGCTAGGGGAGCCCTAGCCTTAGCCTAGGGGAGCCTAAAGCCTAGGGGAGCCCTAGCCTGAAGGCTAGGGGAGCCCTTGCCTTAGCCTAGGGGAGCCTAAAGCCTAGGGGAGCCCTAGCCTGAAGGCTAGGGGAGCCCTAGCCTTAGCCTAGGGGAGCCTAAAGCCTAGGGGTGCCCTAGCCTGAAGGCTAGGGGAGCCCTAGCCTTAGCCTAGGGGAGCCCTAGCATAAAGCCTAGGGGTGCCCTAGCCTGAAGGCTAGGGGAGCCCTAGCCTTAGCCTAGGGGAGCCTAAAGCCTAGGGGTGCCCTAGCCTGAAGGCTAGGGGAGCCCTAGCCTTAGCCTAGGGGAGCCCTAGCCAAAAGCCTAGGGGTGCCCTAGCCTGAAGGCTAGGGGAGCCCTAGCCTTAGCCTAGGGGAGCCTAAAGCCTAGGGGTGCCCTAGCCTGAAGGCTAGGGGAGCCCTAGCCTTAGCCTAGGGGAGCCCTAGACTAAAGCCTAGGGGTGCCCTAGCCTGAAGGCTAGGGGAGCCCTAGCCTTAGCCTAGGGGAGCCTAAAGCCTAGGGGTGCCCTAGCCTGAAGGCTAGGGGAGCCCTAGCCTTAGCCTAGGGGAGCCCTAGCCTAAAGCCTAGGGGTGCCCTAGCCTGAAGGCTAGGGGAGCCCTAGCCTTAGCCTAGGGGAGCCTAAAGCCTAGGGGTGCCCTAGCCTGAAGGCTAGGGGAGCCCTAGCCTTAGCCTAGGGGAGCCCTAGCCTAAAGCCTAGGGGTGCCCTAGCCTGAAGGCTAGGGGAGCCCTAGCCTTAGCCTAGGGGAGCCTAAAGCCTAGGGGTGCCCTAGCCTGAAGGCTAGGGGAGCCCTAGCCTTAGCCTAGGGGAGCCTAAAGCCTAGGGGTGCCCTAGCCTGAAGGCTAGGGGAGCCCTAGCCTTAGCATAGGGGAGCCCTAGCCTAAAGCCTAGGGGTGCCCTAGCCTGAAGGCTAGGGGAGCCCTAGCCTTAGCCTAGGGGAGTCCTAGCCTAAAGCCTAGGGGTGCCCTAGACTGAAGGCTAGGGGAGCCCTAGCCTTAGCCTAGGGGAGCCTAAAGCCTAGGGGTGCCCTAGCCTGAAGGCTAGGGGAGCCCTAGCCTTAGCCTAGGGGAGCCCTAGCCTAAAGCCTAGGGGTGCCCTAGCCTGAAGGCTAGGGGAGCCCTAGCCTTAGCCTAGGGGAGCCTAAAGCCTAGGGGTGCCCTAGCCTGAAGGCTAGGGGAGCCCTAGCCTTAGCCTAGGGGAGCCCTAGCCTAAAGCCTAGGGGTGCCCTAGCCTGAAGGCTAGGGGAGCCCTAGCCTTAGCCTAGGGGAGCCTAAAGCCTAGAGGTGCCCTAGCCTGAAGGCTAGGGGAGCCCTAGCCTTAGCCTAGGGGAGCCCTAGCCTTAGCCTAGGGGAGCCTAAAGCCTAGGGGTGCCCTAGCCTGAAGGCTAGGGGAGCCCTAGCCTTAGCCTAGGGGAGCCTAAAGCCTAGGGGTGTCCTAGCCTGAAGGCTAGGGGAGCCCTAGCCTTAGCCTAGGGGAGCCTAAAGCCTAGGGGTGCCCTAGCCTGAAGGCTAGGGGAGCCCTAGCCTTAGCCTAGGGGAGCCTAAAGCCTAGGGGTGCCCTAGCCTGAAGGCTAGGGGAGCCCTAGCCTTAGCCTAGGGGAGCCTAAAGCCTAGGGGTGCCCTAGCCTGAAGGCTAGGGGAGCCCTAGCCTAAAGCCTAGGGGTGCCCTAGCCTGAAGGCAAGGGGAGCCCTAGCCTTAGCCTAGGGGAGCCCTAGCCTAAAGCCTAGGGGTGCCCTAGCCTGAAGGCTAGGGGAGCCCTAGCCTTAGCCTAGGGGAGCCCTAGCCTAAAGCCTAGGGGTGCCCTAGCCTGAAGGCTAGGGGAGCCCTAGCCTTAGCCTAGGGGAGCCCTAGCCTAAAGCCTAGGGGTGCCCTAGCCTGAAGGCTAGGGGAGCCCTAGCCTTAGCCTAGGGGAGCCCTAGCCTAAAGCCTAGGGGTGCCCTAGCCTGAAGGCTAGGGGAGCCCTAGCCTTAGCCTAGGGGAGCCCTAGCCTAAAGCCTAGGGGTGCCCTAGCCTGAAGGCTAGGGGAGCCCTAGCCTTAGCCTAGGGGAGCCCTAGCCTAAAGCCTAGGGGTGCCCTAGCCTGAAGGCTAGGGGAGCCCTAGCCTTAGCCTAGGGGAGCCCTAGCCCAAAGCCTAGGGGTGCCCTAGCCTGAAGGCTAGGGGAGCCCTAGCCTTAGCCTAGGGGAGCCCTAGCCCAAAGCCTAGGGGTGCCCTAGCCTGAAGGCTAGGGGAGCCCTAGCCTTAGCCTAGGGGAGCCCTAGCCTAAAGCCTAGGGGTGCCCTAGCCTGAAGGCTAGGGGAGCCCTAGCCTTAGCCTAGGGGAGCCCTAGCCTAAAGCCTAGGGGTGCCCTAGCCTGAAGGCTAGGGGAGCCCTAGCCTTAGCCTAGGGGAGCCCTAGCCTAAAGCCTAGGGGTGCCCTAGCCTAAAGCCTAGGGGTGCCCTAGCCTGAAGGCTAAGGGAGCCCTAGCCTTAGCCTAGGGGAGCCCTAGCCTAAAGCCTAGGGGTGCCCTAGCCTGAAGGCTAGGGGAGCCCTAGCCTTAGCCTAGGGGAGCCTAAAGCCTAGGGGTGCCCTAGCCTGAAGGCTAGGGGAGCCCTAGCCTTAGCCTAGGGGAGCCCTAGCATAAAGCCTAGGGGTGCCCTAGCCTGAAGGCTAGGGGAGCCTTAGCCTTAGCCTAGGGGAGCCTAAAGCCTAGGGGTGCCCTAGCCTGAAGGCTAGGGGAGCCCTAGCCTTAGCCTAGGGGAGCCCTAGCCTAAAGCCTAGGGGTGCCCTAGCCTGAAGGCTAGGGGAGCCCTAGCCTTAGCCTAGGGGAGCCTAAAGCCTAGGGGTGCCCTAGCCTGAAGGCTAGGGGAGCCCTAGCCTTAGCCTAGGGGAGCCCTAGACTAAAGCCTAGGGGTGCCCTAGCCTGAAGGCTAGGGGAGCCCTAGCCTTAGCCTAGGGGAGCCTAAAGCCTAGGGGTGCCCTAGCCTGAAGGCTAGGGGAGCCCTAGCCTTAGCCTAGGGGAGCCCTAGCCTAAAGCCTAGGGGTGCCCTAGCCTGAAGGCTAGGGGAGCCCTAGCCTTAGCCTAGGGGAGCCTAAAGCCTAGGGGTGCCCTAGCCTGAAGGCTAGGGGAGCCCTAGCCTTAGCCTAGGGGAGCCCTAGCCTAAAGCCTAGGGGTGCCCTAGCCTGAAGGCTAGGGGAGCCCTAGCCTTAGCCTAGGGGAGCCTAAAGCCTAGGGGTGCCCTAGCCTGAAGGCTAGGGGAGCCCTAGCCTTAGCCTAGGGGAGCCTAAAGCCTAGGGGTGCCCTAGCCTGAAGGCTAGGGGAGCCCTAGCCTTAGCCTAGGGGAGCCCTAGCCTAAAGCCTAGGGGTGCCCTAGCCTGAAGGCTAGGGGAGCCCTAGCCTTAGCCTAGGGGAGCCTAAAGCCTAGGGGTGCCCTAGCCTGAAGGCTAGGGGAGCCCTAGCCTTAGCCTAGGGGAGCCCTAGCCTAAAGCCTAGGGGTGCCCTAGCCTGAAGCCTAGGGGAGCCCTAGCCTTAGCCTAGGGGAGCCTAAAGCCTAGGGGTGCCCTAGCCTGAAGGCTAGGGGAGCCCTAGCCTTAGCCTAGGGGAGCCCTAGCCTAAAGCCTAGGGGTGCCCTAGCCTGAAGGCTAGGGGAGCCCTAGCCTTAGCCTAGGGGAGCCTAAAGCCTAGGGGTGCCCTAGCCTGAAGGCTAGGGGAGCCCTAGCCTTAGCCTAGAGGAGCCCTAGCCTAAAGCCTAGGGGTGCCCTAGCCTGAAGGCTAGGGGAGCCCTAGCCTTAGCCTAGGGGAGCCTAAAGCCTAGGGGTGCCCTAGCCTGAAGGCTAGGGGAGCCCTAGCCTTAGCCTAGGGGAGCCTAAAGCCTAGGGGTGCCCTAGCCTGAAGGCTAGGGGAGCCCTAGCCTTAGCCTAGGGGAGCCTAAAGCCTAGGGGTGCCCTAGCCTGAAGGCTAGGGGAGCCCTAGTCTTAGCCTAGGGGAGCCTAAAGCCTAGGGGTGCCCTAGCCTGAAGGCTAGGGGAGCCCTAGCCTTAGCCTAGGGGAGCCTAAAGCCTAGGGGTGCCCTAGCCTGAAGGCTAGGGGAGCCCTAGCCTAAAGCCTAGGGGTGCCCTAGCCTGAAGGCTAGGGGAGCCCTAGCCTTAGCCTAGGGGAGCCCTAGCCTAAAGCCTAGGGGTGCCCTAGCCTGAAGGCTAGGGGAGCCCTAGCCTTAGCCTAGGGGAGCCCTAGCCTAAAGCCTAGGGGTGCCCTAGCCTGAAGGCTAGGGGAGCCCTAGCCTTAGCCTAGGGGAGCCCTAGCCTAAAGCCTAGGGGTGCCCTAGCCTGAAGGCTAGGGGAGCCCTAGCCTTAGCCTAGGGGAGCCCTAGCCTAAAGCCTAGGGGTGCCCTAGCCTGAAGGCTAGGGGAGCCCTAGCCTTAGCCTAGGGGAGCCCTAGCCTAAAGCCTAGGGGTGCCCTAGCCTGAAGGCTAGGGGAGCCCTAGCCTTAGCCTAGGGGAGCCCTAGCCTAAAGCCTAGGGGTGCCCTAGCCTGAAGGCTAGGGGAGCCCTAGCCTTAGCCTAGGGGAGCCCTAGCCTAAAGCCTAGGGGTGCCCTAGCCTGAAGGCTAGGGGAGCCCTAGCCTTAGCCTAGGGGAGCCCTAGCCTAAAGCCTAGGGGTGCCCTAGCCTGAAGGCTAGGGGAGCCCTAGCCTTAGCCTAGGGGAGCCCTAGCCTAAAGCCTAGGGGTGCCAGCCTGAAGGCTAGGGGAGCCCTAGCCTTAGCCTAGGGGAGCCCTAGCCTAAAGCCTAGGGGTGCCCTAGCCTGAAGGCTAGGGGAGCCCTAGCCTTAGCCTAGGGGTGCCCTAGCCTAAAGCCTAGGGGTGCCCTAGCCTGAAGGCTAGGGGAGCCCTAGCCTTAGCCTAGGGGAGCCCTAGCCTAAAGCCTAGGGGTGCCCTAGCCTGAAGGCTAGGGGAGCCCTAGCCTTAGCCTAGGGGAGCCCGAGCCTAAAGCCTAGGGGTGCCCTAGCCTGAAGGCTAGGGGAGCCCTAGCCTTAGCCTAGGGGAGCCCGAGCCTAAAGCCTAGGGGTGTCCTAGCCTGAAGGCTAGGGGAGCCCTAGCCTTAGCCTAGGGGAGCCCGAGCCTAAAGCCTAGGGGTGTCCTAGCCTGAAGGCTAGGGGAGCCCTAGCCTTAGCCTAGGGGAGCCCGAGCCTAAAGCCTAGGGGTGGCCTAGCCTGAAGGCTAGGGGAGCCCTAGCCTTAGCCTAGGGGAGCCCGAGCCTAATGCCTAGGGTGGCCTAGCCTGAAGGCTAGGGGAGCCCTAGCCTTAGCCTAGGGGAGCCCGAGCCTAAAGCCTAGGGGTGGCCTAGCCTGAAGGCTAGGGGAGCCCTAGCCTTAGCCTAGGGGAGCCCGAGCCTAAAGCCTAGGGGTGGCCTAGCCTGAAGGCTAGGGGAGCCCTAGCCTTAGCCTAGGGGAGCCCGAGCCTAAAGCCTAGGGGTGGCCTAGCCTGAAGGCTAGGGGAGCCCTAGCCTTAGCCTAGGGGAGCCCGAGCCTAAAGCCTAGGGGTGGCCTAGCCTGAAGGCTAGGGGAGCCCTAGCCTTAGCCTAGGGGAGCCCGAGCCTAAAGCCTAGGGGTGGCCTAGCCTGAAGGCTAGGGGAGCCCTAGCCTTAGCCTAGGGGAGCCCGAGCCTAAAGCCTAGGGGTGCCCTAGCCTGAAGGCTAGGGCAGCCCTAGCCTTAGCCTAGGGGAGCCCGAGCCCAAAGCCTAGGGGTGCCCTAGCCTGAAGGCTAGGGCAGCCCTAGCCTTAGCCTAGGGGAGCCCGAGCCCAAAGCCTAGGGGTGCCCTAGCCTGAAGGCTAGGGCAGCCCTAGCCTTAGCCTAGGGGAGCCCGAGCCCAAAGCCTAGGGGTGCCCTAGCCTGAAGGCTAGGGCAGCCCTAGCCTTAGCCTAGGGGAGCCCGAGCCCAAAGCCTAGGGGTGCCCTAGCCTGAAGGCTAGGGCAGCCCTAGCCTTAGCCTAGGGGAGCCCGAGCCCAAAGCCTAGGGGTGCCCTAGCCTGAAGGCTAGGGGAGCCCTAGCCTTAGCCTAGGGGACCCCAAAGCCTAGGGGTGCCCTAGCCTGAAGGCTAGGGGAGCCCTAGCCTTAGCCTAGGGGAGTCCTAGCCTAAAGCCTAGGGGTGCCCTAGCCTGAAGGCTAGGGGAGCCCTAGCCTTAGCCTAGGGGAGCCTAAAGCCTAGGGGTGCCCTAGCCTGAAGGCTAGGGGAGCCCTAGCCTTAGCCTAGGGGAGCCCTAGCCTAAAGCCTAGGGGTGCCCTAGCCTGAAGGCTAGGGGAGCCCTAGCCTTAGCCTAGGGGAGCCTAAAGCCTAGGGGTGCCCTAGCCTGAAGGCTAGGGGAGCCCTAGCCTTAGCCTAGGGGAGCCCTAGCCTAAAGCCTAGGGGTGCCCTAGCCTGAAGGCTAGGGGAGCCCTAGCCTTAGCCTAGGGGAGCCTAAAGCCTAGGGGAGCCCTAGTCTGAAGGCTAGGGGAGCCCTAGCCTTAGCCTAGGGGAGCCTAAAGCCTAGGGGAGCCCTAGCCTGAAGGCTAGGGGAGCCCTAGCCTTAGCCTAGGGGAGCCTAAAGCCTAGGGGTGCCCTAGCCTGAAGGCTAGGGGAGCCCTAGCCTTAGCCTAGGGGAGCCTAAAGCCTAGGGGAGCCCTAGCCTGAAGGCTAGGGGAGCCCTTGCCTTAGCCTAGGGGAGCCTAAAGCCTAGGGGAGCCCTAGCCTGAAGGCTAGGGGAGCCCTAGCCTTAGCCTAGGGGAGCCTAAAGCCTAGGGGTGCCCTAGCCTGAAGGCTAGGGGAGTCCTAGCCTTAGCCTAGGGGAGCCTAAAGCCTAGGGGTGCCCTAGCCTGAAGGCTAGGGGAGCCCTAGCCTTAGCCTAGGGGAGCCTAAAGCCTAGGGGTGCCCTAGCCTGAAGGCTAGGGGAGCCCTAGCCTTAGCCTAGGGGAGCCTAAAGCCTAGGGGAGCCCTAGCCTGAAGGCGAGGGGAGCCCTAGCCTTAGCCTAGGGGAGCCTAAGGCCTAGGGGTGCCCTAGCCTGAAGGCTAGGGGAGCCCTAGCCTTAGCCTAGGGGAGCCTAAAGCCTAGGGGAGCCCTAGCCTGAAGGCTAGGGGAGCCCTAGCCTTAGCCTAGGGGAGCCTAAAGCCTAGGGGTGCCCTAGCCTGAAGGCTAGGGGAGCCCTAGCCTTAGCCTAGGGGAGCCTAAAGCCTAGGGGAGCCCTAGCCTGAAGGCTAGGGGAGCCCTAGCCTTAGCCTAGGGGAGCCTAAAGCCTAGGGGTGCCCTAGCCTGAAGGCTAGGGGAGCCCTAGCCTTAGCCTAGGGGAGCCTAAAGCCTAGGGGAGCCCTAGCCTGAAGGCTAGGGGAGCCCTAGCCTTAGCCTAGGGGAGCCTAAAGCCTAGGGGAGCCCTAGCCTGAAGGCTAGGGGAGCCCTAGCCTTAGCCTAGGGGAGCCTAAAGCCTAGGGGAGCCCTAGCCTGAAGGCTAGGGGAGCCCTAGCCTTAGCCTAGGGGAGCCTAAAGCCTAGGGGTGCCCTAGCCTGAAGGCTAGGGGAGCCCTAGCCTTAGCCTAGGGGAGCCTAAAGCCTAGGGGAGCCCTAGCCTGAAGGCTAGGGGAGCCCTAGCCTTAGCCTAGGGGAGCCTAAAGCCTAGGGGAGCCCTGGCCTGAAGGCTAGGGGAGCCCTAGCCTTAGCCTAGGGGAGCCTAAAGCCTAGGGGAGCCCTGGCCTGAAGGCTAGGGGAGCCCTAGCCTTAGCCTAGGGGAGCCTAAAGCCTAGGGGAGCCCTGGCCTGAAGGCTAGGGGAGCCCTAGCCTTAGCCTAGGGGAGCCTAAAGCCTAGGGGAGCCCTGGCCTGAAGGCTAGGGGAGCCCTAGCCTTAGCCTAGGGGAGCCTAAAGCCTAGGGGAGCCCTGGCCTGAAGGCTAGGGGAGCCCTAGCCTTAGCCTAGGGGAGCCTAAAGCCTAGGGGAGCCCTGGCCTGAAGGCTAGGGGAGCCCTAGCCTTAGCCTAGGGGAGCCCTAGCCTAAAGCCTAGGGGTGGCCTAGCCTGAAGGCTAGGGGAGCCCTAGCCTTAGCCTAGGGGAGCCCTAGCCTAAAGCCTAGGGGTGGCCTAGCCTGAAGGCTAGGGGAGCCCTAGCCTTAGCCTAGGAGAGCCCTAGCCTAAAGCCTAGGGGTGGCCTAGCCTGAAGGCTAGGGGAGCCCTAGCCTTAGCCTAGGGGAGCCCTAGCCTAAAGCCTAGGGGTGGCCTAGCCTGAAGGCTAGGGGAGCCCTAGCCTTAGCCTAGGGGAGCCCGAGCCTAAAGCCTAGGGGTGTCCTAGCCTGAAGGCTAGGGGAGCCCTAGCCTTAGCCTAGGGGAGCCCGAGCCTAAAGCCTAGGGGTGTCCTAGCCTGAAGGCTAGGGGAGCCCTAGCCTTAGCCTAGGGGAGCCCGAGCCTAAAGCCTAGGGGTGGCCTAGCCTGAAGGCTAGGGGAGCCCTAGCCTTAGCCTAGGGGAGCCCGAGCCTAAAGCCTAGGGGTGGCCTAGCCTGAAGGCTAGGGGAGCCCTAGCCTTAGCCTAGGGGAGCCCGAGCCTAAAGCCTAGGGGTGGCCTAGCCTGAAGGCTAGGGGAGCCCTAGCCTTAGCCTAGGGGAGCCCGAGCCTAAAGCCTAGGGTGGCCTAGCCTGAAGGCTAGGGGAGCACTAGCCTTAGCCTAGGGGAGCCCGAGCCTAAAGCCTAGGGGTGGCCTAGCCTGAAGGCTAGGGGAGCCCTAGCCTTAGCCTAGGGGAGCCCGAGCCTAAAGCCTAGGGGTGGCCTAGCCTGAAGGCTAGGGGAGCCCTAGCCTTAGCCTAGGGGAGCCCGAGCCTAAAGCCTAGGGGTGGCCTAGCCTGAAGGCTAGGGGAGCCCTAGCCTTAGCCTAGGGGAGCCCGAGCCTAAAGCCTAGGGGTGGCCTAGCCTGAAGGCTAGGGGAGCCCTAGCCTTAGCCTAGGGGAGCCCGAGCCTAAAGCCTAGGGGTGGCCTAGCCTGAAGGCTAGGGGAGCCCTAGCCTTAGCCTAGGGGAGCCCGAGCCTAAAGCCTAGGGGTGGCCTAGCCTGAAGGCTAGGGGAGCCCTAGCCTTAGCCTAGGGGAGCCCGAGCCTAAAGCCTAGGGGTGCCCTAGCCTGAAGGCTAGGGCAGCCCTAGCCTTAGCCTAGGGGAGCCCTAGCCTTAGCCTAGGGGAGCCCGAGCCCAAAGCCTAGGGGTGCCCTAGCCTGAAGGCTAGGGCAGCCCTAGCCTTAGCCTAGGGGAGCCCGAGCCCAAAGCCTAGGGGTGCCCTAGCCTGAAGGCTAGGGCAGCCCTAGCCTTAGCCTAGGGGAGCCCGAGCCTAAAGCCTAGGGGTGCCCTAGCCTGAAGGCTAGGGGAGCCCTAGCCTTAGCCTAGGGGACCCCAAAGCCTAGGGGTGCCCTAGCCTGAAGGCTAGGGGAGCCCTAGCCTTAGCCTAGGGGAGCCCAAAGCCTAGGGGTGCCCTAGCCTGAAGGCTAGGGGAGCCCTAGCCTTAGCCTAGGGGAGCCCTAGCCTAAAGCCTAGGGGTGCCCTAGCCTGAAGGCTAGGGGAGCCCTAGCCTTAGCCTAGGGGAGCCTAAAGCCTAGGGGTGCCCTAGCCTGAAGGCTAGGGGAGCCCTAGCCTTAGCCTAGGGGAGCCTAAAGCCTAGGGGAGCCCTAGCCTGAAGGCTAGGGGAGCCCTAGCCTTAGCCTAGGGGAGCCTAAAGCCTAGGGGTGCCCTAGCCTGAAGGCTAGGGGAGCCCTAGCCTTAGCCTAGGGGAGCCTAAAGCCTAGGGGAGCCCTAGCCTGAAGGCTAGGGGAGCCCTAGCCTTAGCCTAGGGGAGCCTAAAGCCTAGGGGTGCCCTAGCCTGAAGGCTAGGGGAGCCCTAGCCTTAGCCTAGCGGAGCCTAAAGCCTAGGGGAGCCCTAGCCTGAAGGCTAGGGGAGCCCTAGCCTTAGCCTAGGGGAGCCTAAAGCCTAGGGGTGCCCTAGCCTGAAGGCTAGCGGAGCCCTAGCCTTAGCCTAGGGGAGCCTAAAGCCTAGGGGAGCCCTAGCCTGAAGGCTAGGGGAGCCCTAGTCTTAGCCTAGGGGAGCCTAAAGCCTAGGGGAGCCCTAGCCTGAAGGCTAGGGGAGCCCTAGCCTTAGCCTAGGGGAGCCTAAAGCCTAGGGGAGCCCTAGCCTGAAGGCTAGGGGAGCCCTAGCCTTAGCCTAGGGGAGCCTAAAGCCTAGGGGTGCCCTAGCCTGAAGGCTAGGGGAGCCCTAGCCTTAGCCTAGGGGAGCCTAAAGCCTAGGGGAGCCCTGGCCTGAAGGCTAGGGGAGCCCTAGCCTTAGCCTAGGGGAGCCTAAAGCCTAGGGGAGCCCTGGCCTGAAGGCTAGGGGAGCCCTAGCCTTAGCCTAGGGGAGCCTAAAGCCTAGGGGAGCCCTGGCCTGAAGGCTAGGGGAGCCCTAGCCTTAGCCTAGGGGAGCCTAAAGCCTAGGGGAGCCCTGGCCTGAAGGCTAGGGGAGCCCTAGCCTTAGCCTAGGGGAGCCTAAAGCCTAGGGGAGCCCTGGCCTGAAGGCTAGGGGAGCCCTGGCCTGAAGGCTAGGGGAGCCCTAGCCTTAGCCTAGGGGAGCCTAAAGCCTAGGGGAGCCCTGGCCTGAAGGCTAGGGGAGCCCTAGCCTTAGCCTAGGGGAGCCTAAAGCCTAGGGGAGCCCTGGCCTGAAGGCTAGGGGAGCCCTAGCCTTAGCCTAGGGGAGCCTAAAGCCTAGGGGAGCCCTGGCCTGAAGGCTAGGGGAGCCCTAGCCTTAGCCTAGGGGAGCCTAAAGCCTAGGGGAGCCCTGGCCTGAAGGCTAGGGGAGCCCTAGCCTTAGCCTAGGGGAGCCTAAAGCCTAGGGGAGCCCTGGCCTGAAGGCTAGGGGAGCCCTAGCCTTAGCCTAGGGGAGCCTAAAGCCTAGGGGAGCCCTGGCCTGAAGGCTAGGGGAGCCCTAGCCTTAGCCTAGGGGAGCCTAAAGCCTAGGGGAGCCCTGGCCTGAAGGCTAGGGGAGCCCTAGCCTTAGCCTAGGGGAGCCTAAAGCCTAGGGGAGCCTTGGCCTGAAGGCTAGGGGAGCCCTAGCCTTAGCCTAGGGGAGCCTAAAGCCTAGGGGAGCCCTGGCCTGAAGGCTAGGGGAGCCCTAGCCTTAGCCTAGGGGAGCCTAAAGCCTAGGGGAGCCCTGGCCTGAAGGCTAGGGGAGCCCTAGCCTTAGCCTAGGGGAGCCTAAAGCCTAGGGGAGCCCTGGCCTGAAGGCTAGGGGAGCCCTAGCCTTAGCCTAGGGGAGCCTAAAGCCTAGGGGAGCCCTGGCCTGAAGGCTAGGGGAGCCCTAGCCTTAGCCTAGGGGAGCCTAAAGCCTAGGGGAGCCCTGGCCTGAAGGCTAGGGGAGCCCTAGCCTTAGCCTAGGGGAGCCTAAAGCCTAGGGGAGCCCTGGCCTGAAGGCTAGGGGAGCCCTAGCCTTAGCCTAGGGGAGCCTAAAGCCTAGGGGAGCCCTGGCCTGAAGGCTAGGGGAGCCCTAGCCTTAGCCTAGGGGAGCCTAAAGCCTAGGGGAGCCCTGGCCTGAAGGCTAGGGGAGCCATAGCCTTAGCCTAGGGGAGCCTAAAGCCTAGGGGAGCCCTGGCCTGAAGGCTAGGGGAGCCCTAGCCTTAGCCTAGGGGAGCCTAAAGCCTAGGGGAGCCCTGGGCTGAAGGCTAGGGGAGCCCTAGCCTTAGCCTAGGGGAGCCTAAAGCCTAGGGGAGCCCTGGCCTGAAGGCTAGGGGAGCCCTAGCCTTAGCCTAGGGGAGCCTAAAGCCTAGGGGAGCCCTGGCCTGAAGGCTAGGGGAGCCCTAGCCTTAGCCTAGGGGAGCCTAAAGCCTAGGGGAGCCCTGGCCTGAAGGCTAGGGGAGCCCTAGCCTTAGCCTAGGGGAGCCTAAAGCCTAGGGGAGCCCTGGCCTGAAGGCTAGGGGAGCCCTAGCCTTAGCCTAGGGGAGCCTAAAGCCTAGGGGAGCCCTGGCCTGAAGGCTAGGGGAGCCCTAGCCTTAGCCTAGGGGAGCCTAAAGCCTAGGGGAGCCCTGGCCTGAAGGCTAGGGGAGCCCTAGCCTTAGCCTAGGGGAGCCTAAAGCCTAGGGGAGCCCTGGCCTGAATGCTAGGGGAGCCCTAGCCTTAGCCTAGGGGAGCCTAAAGCCTAGGGGAGCCCTGGCCTGAAGGCTAGGGGAGCCCTAGCCTTAGCCTAGGGGAGCCTAAAGCCTAGGGGAGCCCTGGCCTGAAGGCTAGGGGAGCCCTAGCCTTAGCCTAGGGGAGCCTAAAGCCTAGGGGAGCCCTGGCCTGAAGGCTAGGGGAGCCCTAGCCTTAGCCTAGGGGAGCCTAAAGCCTAGGGGAGCCCTGGCCTGAAGGCTAGGGGAGCCCTAGCCTTAGCCTAGGGGAGCCTAAAGCCTAGGGGAGCCCTGGCCTGAAGGCTAGAGGAGCCCTAGCCTTAGCCTAGGGGAGCCTAAAGCCTAGGGGAGCCCTGGCCTGAAGGCTAGGGGAGCCCCAGCCTTAGCCTAGGGGAGCCTAAAGCCTAGGGGAGCCCTGGCCTGAAGGCTAGGGGAGCCCTAGCCTTAGCCTAGGGGAGCCTAAAGCCTAGGGGAGCCCTGGCCTGAAGGCTAGGGGAGCCCTAGCCTTAGCCTAGGGGAGCCTAAAGCCTAGGGGAGCCCTGACCTGAAGGCTAGGGGAGCCTTAGCCTTAGCCTAGGGGAGCCTAAAGCCTAGGGGAGCCCTGGCCTGAAGGCTAGGGGAGCCCTAGCCTTAGCCTAGGGGAGCCTAAAGCCTAGGGGAGCCCTGGCCTGAAGGCTAGGGGAGCCCTAGCCTTAGCCTAGGGGAGCCTAAAGCCTAGGGGAGCCCTGGCCTGAAGGCTAGGGGAGCCCTAGCCTTAGCCTAGGGGAGCCTAAAGCCTAGGGGAGCCCTGGCCTGAAGGCTAGGGGAGCCCTAGCCTTAGCCTAGGGGAGCCTAAAGCCTAGGGGAGCCCTGGCCTGAAGGCTAGGGGAGCCCTAGCCTTAGCCTAGGGGAGCCTAAAGCCTAGGGGAGCCCTGGCCTGAAGGTTAGGGGAGCCCTAGCCTTAGCCTAGGGGAGCCTAAAGCCTAGGGGAGCCCTGGCCTGAAGGCTAGGGGAGCCCTAGCCTTAGCCTAGGGGAGCCTAAAGCCTAGGGGTGCCCTAGCCTGAAGCCTAGGGGAGCCCTAGCCTTAGCCTAGGGGAGCCTAAAGCCTAGGGGTGCTCTAGCCTGAAGGCTAGGGGAGCCCTAGCCTTAGCCTAGGGGAGCCTAAAGCCTAGGGGTGCCCTAGCCTGAAGGCTAGGGGAGCCCTAGCCTGAAGGCTAGGGGAGCCCTAGCCTTAGCCTAGGGGTGCCCTAGCCTGAAGGCTAGGGGAGCCCTAGCCTTAGCCTAGGGGAGCCTAAAGCCTAGGGGTGCCCTAGCCTGAAGGCTAGGGGTGCCCTAGCCTGAAGGCTAGGGGAGCCCTAGCCTTAGCCTAGGGGTGCCCTAGCCTGAAGGCTATGGGAGCCCTAGCCTTAGCCTAGGGGTGCCCTAGCCGGAAGGCTAGGGGTGCCCTAGCCTGAAGGCTAGGGGAGCCCTAGCCTTAGCCTAGGGGTGCCCTAGCCGGAAGGCTAGGGGTGCCCTAGCCGGAAGGCTAGGGGTGCCCTAGCCTGAAGGCTAGGGGAGCCCTAGCCTTAGCCTAGGGGTGCCCTAGCCGGAAGGCTAGGGGTGCCCTAGCCTGAAGGCTAGGGGAGCCCTAGCCTTAGCCTAGGGGTGCCCTAGCCGGAAGGCTAGGGGTGCCCTAGCCTGAAGGCTAGGGGAGCCCTAGCCTTAGCCTAGGGGTGCCCTAGCCGGAAGGCTAGGGGTGCCCTAGCCTGAAGGCTAGGGGAGCCCTAGCCTTAGCCTAGGGGTGCCCTAGCCGGAAGGCTAGGGGTGCCCTAGCCTGAAGGCTAGGGGAGCCCTAGCCTTAGCCTAGGGGTGCCCTAGCCGGAAGGCTAGGGGTGCCCTAGCCTGAAGGCTAGGGGAGCCCTAGCCTTAGCCTAGGAGTGCCCTAGCCGGAAGGCTAGGGGTGCCCTAGCCTGAAGGCTAGGGGAGCCCTAGCCTTAGCCTAGGGGTGCCCTAGCCGGAAGGCTATGGGTGCCCTAGCCTGAAGGCTAAGGGAGCCCTAGCCTTAGCCTAGGGGTGCCCTAGCCGGAAGGCTAGGGGTGCCCTAGCCTGAAGGCTAGGGGAGCCCTAGCCTTAGCCTAGGGGTGCCCTAGCCTGAAGGCTAGGGGTGCCCTAGACTGAAGGCTAGGGGAGCCCTAGCCTTAGCCTAGGGGAGCCTAAAGCATAGGGGTGCCCTAGCCTGAAGGCTAGGGGAGCCCTAGCCTTAGCCTAGGGGAGCCTAAAGCCTAGGGGTGCCCTAGCCTGAAGGCTAGGGGAGCCCTAGCCTTAGCCTAGGGGAGCCTAAAGCCTAGGGGTGCCCTAGCCTGAAGGCTAGGGGAGCCCTAGCCTTAGCCTAGGGGAGCCTAAAGCCTAGGGGTGCCCTAGCCTGAAGGCTAGGGGTTCCCTAGCCTGAAGGCTAGGGGAGCCCTAGCCTTAGCCTAGGGGTGCCCTAGCCTGAAGGCTAGGGGTGCCCTAGCCTGAAGGCTAGGGGTGCCCTAGCCTGAAGGCTAGGGGAGCCCTAGCCTTAGCCTAGGGGTGCCCTAGCCTGAAGGCTAGGGGTGCCCTAGCCTGAAGGCTAGGGGAGCCCTAGCCTTAGCCTAGGGGTGCCCTAGCCTGAAGGCTAGGGGTGCCCTAGCCTGAAGGCTAGGGGAGCCCTAGCCTTAGCCTAGGGGAGCCTAAAGCCTAGGGGAGCCCTGGCCTGAAGGCTAGGGGAGCCCTAGCCTTAGCCTAGGGGAGCCTAAAGCCTAGGGGAGCCCTGGCCTGAAGGCTAGGGGAGCCCTAGCCTTAGCCTAGGGGAGCCTAAAGCCTAGGGGAGCCCTGGCCTGAAGGCTAGGGGAGCCCTAGCCTTAGCCTAGGGGAGCCTAAAGCCTAGGGGAGCCCTGGCCTGAAGGCTAGGGGAGCCCTAGCCTTAGCCTAGGGGAGCCTAAAGCCTAGGGGAGCCCTGGCCTGAAGGCTAGGGGAGCCCTAGCCTTAGCCTAGGGGAGCCTAAAGCCTAGGGGAGCCCTGGCCTGAAGGCTAGGGGAGCCCTAGCCTTAGCCTAGGGGAGCCTAAAGCCTAGGGGAGCCCTGGCCTGAAGGCTAGGGGAGCCCTAGCCTTAGCCTAGGGGAGCCTAAAGCCTAGGGGAGCCCTGGCCTGAAGGCTAGGGGAGCCCTGGCCTGAAGGCTAGGGGAGCCCTAGCCTTAGCCTAGGGGAGCCTAAAGCCTAGGGAGCCCTGGCCTGAAGGCTAGGGGAGCCCTAGCCCTAGCCTAGGGGAGCCTAAAGCCTAGGGGAGCCCTGGCCTGAAGGCTAGGGGAGCCCTAGCCTTAGCCTAGGGGAGCCTAAAGCCTAGGGGAGCCCTGGCCTGAAGGCTAGGGGAGCCCTAGCCTTAGCCTAGGGGAGCCTAAAGCCTAGGGGAGCCCTGGCCTGAAGGCTAGGGGAGCCCTAGCCTTAGCCTAGGGGAGCCTAAAGCCTAGGGGAGCCCTGGCCTGAAGGCTAGGGGAGCCCTAGCCTTAGCCTAGGGGAGCCTAAAGCCTAGGGGAGCCCTGGCCTGAAGGCTAGGGGAGCCCTAGCCTTAGCCTAGGGGAGCCTAAAGCCTAGGGGAGCCCTGGCCTGAAGGCTAGGGGAGCCCTAGCCTTAGCCTAGGGGAGCCTAAAGCCTAGGGGAGCCCTGGCCTGAAGGCTAGGGGAGCCCTAGCCTTAGCCTAGGGGAGCCTAAAGCCTAGGGGAGCCCTGGCCTGAAGGCTAGGGGAGCCCTAGCCTTAGCCTAGGGGAGCCTAAAGCCTAGGGGAGCCCTGGCCTGAAGGCTAGGGGAGCCCTAGCCTTAGCCTAGGGGAGCCTAAAGCCTAGGGGAGCCCTGGCCTGAAGGCTAGGGGAGCCCTAGCCTTAGCCTAGGGGAGCCTAAAGCCTAGGGGAGCCCAGGCCTGAAGGCTAGGGGAGCCCTAGCCTTAGCCTAGGGGAGCCTAAAGCCTAGGGGTGCCCTAGCCTGAAGGCTAGGGGAGCCCTAGCCTTAGCCTAGGGGAGCCTAAAGCCTAGGGGTGCCCTAGCCTGAAGGCTAGGGGAGCCCTAGCCTTAGCCTAGGGGAGCGTAAAGCCTAGGGGTGCCCTAGCCTGAAGGCTAGGGGAGCCCTAGCCTTAGCCTAGGGGAGCCTAAAGCCTAGGGGTGCCCTAGCCTGAAGGCTAGGGGAGCCCTAGCCTTAGCCTAGGGGAGCCTAAAGCCTAGGGGTGCCCTAGCCTGAAGGCTAGGGGAGCCCTAGCCTGAAGGCTAGGGGAGCCCTAGCCTTAGCCTAGGGGTGCCCTAGCCTGAAGGCTAGGGGAGCCCTAGCCTTAGCCTAGGGGAGCCTAAAGCCTAGGGGTGCCCTAGCCTGAAGGCTAGGGGTGCCCTAGCCTGAAGGCTAGGGGAGCCCTAGCCTTAGACTAGGGGTGCCCTAGCCTGAAGGCTAGGGTTGCCCTAGCCTGAAGGCTAGGGGAGCCCTAGCCTTAGCCTAGGGGTGCCCTAGCCGGAAGGCTAGGGGTGCCCTAGCCTGAAGGCTAGGGGAGCCCTAGCCTTAGCCTAGGGGTGCCCTAGCCGGAAGGCTAGGGGTGCCCTAGCCTGAAGGCTAGGGGAGCCCTAGCCTTAGCCTAGGGGTGCCCTAGCCGGAAGGCTAGGGGTGCCCTAGCCTGAAGGCTAGGGGAGCCCTAGCCTTAGCCTAGGGGTGCCCTAGCCGGAAGGCTAGGGGTGCCCTAGCCTGAAGGCTAGGGGAGCCCTAGCCTTAGCCTAGGGGTGCCCTAGCCGGAAGGCTAGGGGTGCCCTAGCCTGAAGGCTAGGGGAGGCCTAGCCTTAGCCTAGGGGTGCCCTAGCCGGAAGGCTAGGGGTGCCCTAGCCTGAAGGCTAGGGGAGCCCTAGCCTTAGCCTAGGGGTGCCCTAGCCTGAAGGCTAGGGGAGCCCTAGCCTTAGCCTAGGGGTGCCCTAGCCTGAAGGCTAGGGGTGCCCTAGACTGAAGGCTAGGGGAGCCCTAGCCTTAGCCTAGGGGAGCCTAAAGCCTAGGGGTGCCCTAGCCTGAAGGCTAGGGGAGCCCTAGCCTTAGCCTAGGGGAGCCTAAAGCCTAGGGGAGCCCTGGCCTGAAGGCTAGGGGAGCCCTAGCCTTAGCCTAGGGGAGCCTAAAGCCTAGGGGTGCCCTAGCCTGAAGGCTAGGGGAGCCCTAGCCTTAGCCTAGGGGAGCCTAAAGCCTAGGGGTGCCCTAACCTGAAGGCTAGGGGTGCCCTAGCCTGAAGGCTAGGGGAGCCCTAGCCTTAGCCTAGGGGTGCCCTAGCCTGAAGGCTAGGGGTGCCCTAGCATGAAGGCTAGGGGTGCCCTAGCCTGAAGGCTAGGGGAGCCCTAGCCTTAGCCTAGGGGTGCCCTAGCCTGAAGCCTAGGGGTGCCCTAGCCTGAAGGCTAGGGGAGCCCTAGCCTTAGCCTAGGGGAGCCCGAGCCTGAATCCTAGGGGTGCCCTAGCCTGAAGGCTAGGGGAGCCCTAGCCTTAGCCTAGGGGAGCCCTAGCCTGAAGCCTAGGGGTGCCCTAGCCTGAAGGCTAGGGGAGCCCTAGCCTTAGTCTAGGGGAGCCTAAAGCCTAGGGGTGCCCTAGCCTGAAGGTTAGGGGAGCCCTAGCCTTAGCCTAGGGGAGCCTAAAGCCTAGGGGAGCCCTGGCCTGAAGGCTAGGGGAGCCCTAGCCTTAGCCTAGGGGAGCCTAAAGCCTAGGGGAGCCCTGGCCTGAAGGCTAGGGGAGCCCTAGACTTAGCCTAGGGGAGCCTAAAGCCTAGGGGAGTCCTGGCCTGAAGGCTAGGGGAGCCCTAGCCTTAGCCTAGGGGGCCTAAAGCCTAGGGGAGCCCTGGCCTGAAGGCTAGGGGAGCCCTAGCCTTAGCCTAGGGGAGCCTAAAGCCTAGGGGAGCCCTGGCCTGAAGGCTAGGGGAGCCCTAGCCTTAGCCTAGGGGAGCCTAAAGCCTAGGGGAGCCCTGGCCTGAAGGCTAGGGGAGCCCTAGCCTTAGCCTAGGGGAGCCTAAAGCCAAGGGGAGCCCTGGCCTGAAGGCTAGGGGAGCCCTAGCCTTAGCCTAGGGGAGCCTAAAGCCTAGGGGAGCCCTGGCCTGAAGGCTAGGGGAGCCCTAGCCTTAGCCTAGGGGAGCCTAAAGCCTAGGGGAGCCCTGGCCTGAAGGCTAGGGGAGCCCTAGCCTTAGCCTAGGGGAGCCTAAAGCCTAGGGGAGCCCTGGCCTGAAGGCTAGGGGAGCCCTAGCCTTAGCCTAGGGGAGCCTAAAGCCTAGGGGAGCCCTGGCCTGAAGGCTAGGAGAGCCCTAGCCTTAGCCTAGGGGAGCCTAAAGCCTAGGGGAGCCCTGGCCTGAAGGCTAGGGGAGCCCTAGCCTTAGCCTAGGGGAGCCTAAAGCCTAGGGGAGCCCTGGCCTGAAGGCTAGGGGAGCCCTAGCCTTAGCCTAGGGGAGCCTAAAGCCTAGGGGAGCCCTGGCCTGAAGGCTAGGGGAGCCCTAGCCTTAGCCTAGGGGAGCCTAAAGCCTAGGGGAGCCCTGGCCTGAAGGCTAGGGGAGCCCTAGCCTTAGCCTAGGGGAGCCTAAAGCCTAGGGGAGCCCTGGCCTGAAGGCTAGGGGAGCCCTAGCCTTAGCCTAGGGGAGCCTAAAGCCTAGGGGAGCCCTGGCCTGAAGGCTAGGGGAGCCCTAGCCTTAGCCTAGGGGAGCCTAAAGCCTAGGGGAGCCCTGGCCTGAAGGCTAGGGGAGCCCTAGCCTTAGCCTAGGGGAGCCTAAAGCCTAGGGGAGCCCTGGCCTGAAGGCTAGGGGAGCCCTAGCCTTAGCCTAGGGGAGCCTAAAGCCTAGGGGAGCCCTGGCCTGAAGGCTAGGGGAGCCCTAGCCTTAGCCTAGGGGAGCCTAAAGCCTAGGGGAGCCCTGGCCTGAAGGCTAGGGGAGCCCTAGCCTTAGCCTAGGGGAGCCTAAAGCCTAGGGGAGCCCTGGCCTGAAGGCTAGGGGAGCCCTAGCCTTAGCCTAGGGGAGCCTAAAGCCTAGGGGAGCCCAGGCCTGAAGGCTAGGGGAGCCCTAGCCTTAGCCTAGGGGAGCCTAAAGCCTAGGGGTGCCCTGGCCTGAAGGCTAGGGGAGCCCTAGCCTTAGCCTAGGGGAGCCTAAAGCCTAGGGGTGCCCTAGCCTGAAGGCTAGGGGAGCCCTAGCCTTAGCCTAGGGGAGCCTAAAGCCTAGGGGTGCCCTAGCCTGAAGGCTAGGGGAGCCCTAGCCTTAGCCTAGGGGAGCCTAAAGCCTAGGGGTGCCCTAGCCTGAAGGCTAGGGGAGCCCTAGCCTGAAGGCTAGGGGAGCCCTAGCCTTAGCCTAGGGGTGCCCTAGCCTGAAGGCTAGGGGAGCCCTAGCCTTACCCTAGGGGAGCCTAAAGCTTAGGAGTGCCCTAGCCTGAAGGCTAGGGGTGCCCTAGCCTGAAGGCTAGGGGAGCCCTAGCCTTAGCCTAAGGGTGCCCTAGCCTGAAGGCTAGGGGTGCCCTAGCCTGAAGGCTAGGGGAGCCCTAGCCTTAGCCTAGGGGTGCCCTAGCCTGAAGGCTAGGGGTGCCCTAGACTGAAGGCTAGGGGAGCCCTAGCCTTAGCCTAGGGGTGCCCTAGCCGGAAGGCTAGGGGTGCCCTAGCCTGAAGGCTAGGGGAGCCCTAGCCTTAGCCTAGGGGTGCCCTAGCCGGAAGGCTAGGGGTGCCCTAGCCTGAAGGCTAGGGGAGCCCTAGCCTTAGCCTAGGGGTGCCCTAGCCGGAAGGCTAGGGGTGCCCTAGCCTGAAGGCTAGGGGAGCACTAGCCTTAGCCTAGGGGTGCCCTAGCCGGAAGGCTAGGGGTGCCCTAGCCTGAAGGCTAGGGGAGCCCTAGCCTTAGCCTAGGGGTGCCCTAGCCGGAAGGCTAGGGGTGCCCTAGCCTGAAGGCTAGGGGAGCCCTAGCCTTAGCCTAGGGGTGCCCTAGCCTGAAGGCTAGGGGTGCCCTAGCCTTAGCCTAGGGGTGCCCTAGCCTGAAGGCTAGGGGTGCCCTAGCCTGAAGGCTAGGGGAGCCCTAGCCTTAGCCTAGGGGTGCCCTAGCCTGAAGGCTAGGGGAGCCCTAGCCTTAGCCTAGGGGTGCCCTAGCCTGAAGGCTAGGGGTGCCCTAGCCTGAAGGCTAGGGGAGCCCTAGCCTTAGCCTAGGGGTGCCCTAGCCTGAAGGCTAGGGGTGCCCTAGCCTGAAGGCTAGGGGAGCCCTAGCCTTAGCCTAGGGGTGCCCTAGCCTGAAGCCTAGGGGTGCCCTAGCCTGAAGGCTAGGGGAGCCCTAGCCTTAGCCTAGGGGTGCCCTAGCCTGAAGCCTAGGGGTGCCCTAGCCTGAAGGCTAGGGGAGCCCTAGCCTTAGCCTAGGGGTGCCCTAGCCTGAAGCCTAGGGGTGCCCTAGCCTGAAGGCTAGGGGAGCCCTAGCCTTAGCCTAGGGGTGCCCTAGCCTGAAGCCTAGGGGTGCCCTAGCCTGAAGGCTAGGGGAGCCCTAGCCTTAGCCTAGGCGAGCCCTAGCCTGAAGCCTAGGGGTGCCCTAGCCTGAAGGCTAGGGGAGCCCTAGCCTTAGCCTAGGGGAGCCCTAGCCTGAAGCCTAGGGGTGCCCTAGCCTGAAGGCTAGGGGAGCCCTAGCCTTAGCCTAGGGGAGCCCTAGCCTGAAGCCTAGGGGTGCCCTAGCCTGAAGGCTAGGGGAGCCCTAGCCTTAGCCTAGGGGAGCCCGAGCCTGAAGCCTAGGCGTGCCCTAGCCTGAAGGCTAGGGGAGCCCTAGCCTTAGCCTAGGGGAGCCCGAGCCTGAAGCCTAGGGGTGCCCTAGCCTGAAGGCTAGGGGAGCCCTAGCCTTAGCCTAGGGGAGCCCGAGCCTGAAGCCTTGGGGTGCCCTAGCCTGAAGGCTAGGGGAGCCCTAGCCTTAGCCTAGGGGAGCCCGAGCCTGAAGCCTAGGGGTGCCCTAGCCTGAAGGCTAGGGGAGCCCTAGCCTTAGCCTAGGGGAGCCCGAGCCTGAAGCCTAGGGGTGCCCTAGCCTGAAGGCTAGGGGAGCCCTAGCCTTAGCCTAGCGGAGCCTAAAGCCTAGGGGTGCCCTAGCCTGAAGGTTAGGGGAGCCCTAGCCTTAGCCTAGGGGAGCCTAAAGCCTAGGGGTGCCCTAGCCTGAAGGCTAGGGGAGCCCTAGCCTTAGCCTAGGGGAGCCTAAAGCCTAGGGGTGCCCTAGCCTGAAGGCTAGGGGAGCCCTAGCCTTAGCCTAGGGGAGCCCTAGCCTAAAGCCTAGGGGTGCCCTAGCCTGAAGGCTAGGGGAGCCCTAGCCTTAGCCTAGGGGAGCCTAAAGCCTAGGGGAGCCCTAGCCTAAAGGCTAGGGGAGCCCTAGCCTTAGCCTAGGGGAGCCCTAGCCTAAAGCCTAGGGGTGCCCTAGCCTGAAGGCTAGGGGAGCCCTAGCCTTAGCCTAGGGGTGCCCTAGCCTGAAGGCTAGGGGTGCCCTAGCCTGAAGGCTAGGGGAGCCCTAGCCTTAGCCTAGGGGTGCCCTAGCCTGAAGGCTAGGGGTGCCCTAGCCTGAAGGCTAGAGGAGCCCTAGCCTTAGCCTAGGGGTGCCCTAGCCTGAAGCCTAGGGGTGCCCTAGCCTGAAGGCTAGGGGAGCCCTAGCCTTAGCCTAGGGGTGCCCTAGCCTGAAGCCTGGGGGTGCCCTAGCCTGAAGGCTAGGGGAGCCCTAGCCTTAGCCTAGGGGTGCCCTAGCCTGAAGCCTAGGGGTGCCCTAGCCTGAAGGCTAGGGGAGCCCTAGCCTTAGCCTAGGGGTGCCCTAGCCTGAAGCCTAGGGGTGCCCTAGCCTGAAGGCTAGGGGAGCCCTAGCCTTAGCCTAGGCGAGCCCTAGCCTGAAGCCTAGGGGTGCCCTAGCCTGAAGGGTAGGGGAGCCCTAGCCTTAGCCTACGGGAGCCCTAGCCTGAAGCCTAGGGGTGCCCTAGCCTGAAGGCTAGGGGAGCCCTAGCCTTAGCCTAGGGGAGCCCTAGCCTGAAGCCTAGGGGTGCCCTAGCCTGAAGGCTAGGGGAGCCCTAGCCTTAGCCTAGGGGAGCCCTAGCCTGAAGCCTAGGCGTGCCCTAGCCTGAAGGCTAGGGGAGCCCTAGCCTTAGCCTAGGGGAGCCCGAGCCTGAAGCCTAGGGGTGCCCTAGCCTGAAGGCTAGGGGAGCCCTAGCCTTAGCCTAGGGGAGCCCGAGCCTGAAGCCTAGGGGTGCCCTAGCCTGAAGGCTTGGGGAGCCCTAGCCTTAGCCTAGGGGAGCCCGAGCCTGAAGCCTAGGGGTGCCCTAGCCTGAAGGCTAGGGGAGCCCTAGCCTTAGCCTAGGGGAGCCCGAGCCTGAAGCCTAGGGGTGCCCTAGCCTGAAGGCTAGGGGAGCCCTAGCCTTAGCCTAGGGGAGCCTAAAGCCTAGGGGTGCCCTAGCCTGAAGGTTAGGGGAGCCCTAGCCTTAGCCTAGGGGAGCCTAAAGCCTAGGGGTGCCCTAGCCTGAAGGCTAGGGGAGCCCTAGCCTTAGCCTAGGGGAGCCTAAAGCCTAGGGGTGCCCTAGCCTGAAGGCTAGGGGAGCCCTAGCCTTAGCCTAGGGGAGCCCTAGCCTAAAGCCTAGGGGTGCCCTAGCCTGAAGGCTAGGGGAGCCCTAGCCTTAGCCTAGGGGAGCCTAAAGCCTAGGGGTGCCCTAGCCTGAAGGCTAGGGGAGCCCTAGCCTTAGCCTAGGGGAGCCCTAGCCTAAAGCCTAGGGGTGCCCTAGCCTGAAGGCTAGGGGAGCCCTAGCCTTAGCCTAGGGGAGCCTAAAGCCTAGGGGTGCCCTAGCCTGAAGGCTAGGGGAGCCCTAGCCTTAGCCTAGGGGAGCCCTAGCCTAAAGCCTAGGGGTGCCCTAGCTTGAAGGCTAGGGGAGCCCTAGCCTTAGCCTAGGGGAGCCTAAAGCCTAGGGGTGCCCTAGCCTGAAGGCTAGGGGAGCCCTAGCCTTAGCCTAGGGGAGCCCTAGCCTAAAGCCTAGGGTTGCCCTAGCCTGAAGGCTAGGGGAGCCCTAGCCTTAGCCTAGGGGAGCCTAAAGCCTAGGGGTGCCCTAGCCTGAAGGCTAGGGGAGCCCTAGCCTTAGCCTAGGGGAGCCTAAAGCCTAGGGGTGCCCTAGCCTGTAGGCTAGGGGAGCCCTAGCCTTAGCCTAGGGGAGCCTAAAGCCTAGGGGAGCCCTAGCCTGAAGGCTAGGGGAGCCCTAGCCTTAGCCTAGGGGAGCCTAAAGCCTAGGGGTGCCCTAGCCTGAAGGCTAGGGGAGCCCTAGCCTTAGCCTAGGGGAGCCTAAAGCCTAGGGGAGCCCTAGCCTGAAGGCTAGGGGAGCTCTAGCCTTAGCCTAGGGGAGCCTAAAGCCTAGGGGTGCCCTAGCCTGAAGGCTAGAGGAGCCCTAGCCTTAGCCTAGGGGAGCCTAAAGCCTTGGGGAGCCCTAGCCTGAAGGCTAGGGGAGCCCTAGCCTTAGCCTAGGGGAGCCTAAAGCCTAGGGGTGCCCTAGCCTGAAGGCTAGGGGAGCCCTAGCCTTAGCCTAGGGGAGCCTAAAGCCTAGGGGAGCCCTAGCCTGAAGGCTAGGGGAGCCCTAGCCTGAAGGCTAGGGGAGCCCTAGCCTTAGCCTAGGGGTGCCCTAGCCTGAAGGCTAGGGGAGCCCTTGCCTTAGCCTAGGGGAGCCTAAAGCCTAGGGGTGCCCTAGCCTGAAGGCTAGGGGAGCCCTAGCCTTAGCCTAGGGGTGCCCTAGCCTGAAGGCTAGGGGTGCCCTAGCCTGAAGGCTAGGGGAGCCCTAGCCTTAGCCTAGGGGTGCCCTAGCCGGAAGGCTAGGGGTGCCCTAGCCTGAAGGCTAGGGGTGCCCTAGCCTGAAGGCTAGGGGAGCCCTAGCCTTAGCCTAGGGGAGCCCGAGCCTGAAGCCTAGGGGTGCCCTAGCCTGAAGGCTAGGGGAGCCCTAGCCTTAGCCTAGGGGAGCCCTAGCCTGAAGCCTAGGGGTGCCCTAGCCTGAAGGCTAGGGGTGCCCTAGCCTGAAGGCTAGGGGAGCCCTAGCCTTAGCCTAGGGGTGCCCTAGCCGGAAGGCTAGGGGTGCCCTAGCCTGAAGGCTAGGGGAGCCCTAGCCTTAGCCTAGGGGTGCCCTAGCCGGAAGGCTAGGGGTGCCCTAGCCTGAAGGCTAGGGGAGCCCTAGCCTTAGCCTAGGGGTGCCCTAGCCGGAAGGCTAGGGGTGCCCTAGCCTGAAGGCTAGGGGAGCCCTAGCCTTAGCCTAGGGGTGCCCTAGCCGGAAGGCTAGGGGTGCCCTAGCCTGAAGGCTAGGGGAGCCCTAGCCTTAGCCTAGGGGTGCCCTAGCCGGAAGGCTAGGGGTGCCCTAGCCTGAAGGCTAGGGGAGCCCTAGCCTTAGCCTAGGGGTGCCCTAGCCTGAAGGCTAGGGGTGCCCTAGACTGAAGGCTAGGGGAGCCCTAGCCTTAGCCTAGGGGAGCCTAAAGCCTAGGGGTGCTCTAGCCTGAAGGCTAGGGGAGCCCTAGCCTTAGCCTAGGGGAGCGTAAAGCCTAGGGGTGCCCTAGCCTTCCGGCTAGGGGAGCCCTAGCCTTAGCCTAGGGGAGCCTAAAGCCTAGGGGTGCTCTAGCCTGAAGGCTAGGGGAGCCCTAGCCTTAGCCTAGGGGAGCCTAAAGCCTAGGGGTGCCCTAGCCTGAAGGCTAGGGGAGCCCTAGCCTTAGCCTAGGGGTGCCCTAGCCTGAAGGCTAGGGGTGCCCTAGCCTGAAGGCTAGGGGAGCCCTAGCCTTAGCCTAGGGGTGCCCTAGCCTGAAGGCTAGGGGTGCCCTAGCCTGAAGGCTAGGGGAGCCCTAGCCTTAGCCTAGGGGTGCCCTAGCCTGAAGCCTAGGGGTGCCCTAGCCTGAAGGCTAGGGGAGCCCTAGCCTTAGCCTAGGGGTGCCCTAGCCTGAAGCCTAGGGGTGCCCTAGCCTGAAGGCTAGGGGAGCCCTAGCCTTAGCCTAGGGGTGCCCTAGCCTGAAGCCTAGGGGTGCCCTAGCCTGAAGGCTAGGGGAGCCCTAGCCTTAGCCTAGGGGAGCCCTAGCCTGAAGCCTAGGGGTGCCCTAGCCTGAAGGCTAGGGGAGCCCTAGCCTTAGCCTAGGGGAGCCCTAGCCTGAAGCCTAGGGGTGCCCTAGCCTGAAGGCTAGGGGAGCCCTAGCCTTAGCCTAGGGGAACCCGAGCCTGAAGCCTAGGGGTGCCCTAGCCTGAAGGCTAGGGGAGCCCTAGCCTTAGCCTAGGGGAGCCCGAGCCTGAAGCCTAGGGGTGCCCTAGCCTGAAGGCTAGGGGAGCCCTAGCCTTAGCCTAGGGGAGCCCGAGCCTGAAGCCTAGGGGTGCCCTAGCCTGAAGGCTAGGGGAGCCCTAGCCTTAGCCTAGGGGAGCCCGAGCCTGAAGCCTAGGGGTGCCCTAGCCTGAAGGCTAGGGGAGCCCTAGCCTTAGCCTAGGGGAGCCCGAGCCTGAATCCTAGGGGTGCCCTAGCCTGAAGGCTAGGGGAGCCCTAGCCTTAGCCTAGGGGAGCTCGAGCCTGAAGCCTAGGGGTGCCCTAGCCTGAAGGCTAGGGGAGCCCTAGCCTTAGCCTAGGGGAGCCTAAAGTCTAGGGGTGCCCTAGCCTGAAGGTTAGGGGAGCCCTAGCCTTAGCCTAGGGGAGCCTAAAGCCTAGGGGAGCCCTGGCCTGAAGGCTAGGGGAGCCCTTGCCTTAGCCTAGGGGAGCCTAAAGCCTAGGGGAGCCCTGGCCTGAAGGCTAGGGGAGCCCTAGCCTTAGCCTAGGGGAGCCTAAAGCCTAGGGGAGCCCTGGCCTGAAGGCTAGGGGAGCCCTAGCCTTAGCCTAGGGGAGCCTAAAGCCTAGGGGAGCCCTGGCCTGAAGGCTAGGGGAGCCCTAGCCTTAGCCTAGGGGAGCCTAAAGCCTAGGGGAGCCCTGGCCTGAAGGCTAGGGGAGCCCTAGCCTTAGCCTAGGGGAGCCTAAAGCCTAGAGGAGCCCTGGCCTGAAGGCTAGGGGAGCCCTAGCCTTAGCCTAGGGGAGCCTAAAGCCTAGGGGAGCCCTGGCCTGAAGGCTAGGGGAGCCCTGGCCTTAGGCTATGGGAGCCTAAAGCCTAGGGGAGCCCTGGCCTGAAGGCTAGGGGAGCCCTAGCCTTAGCCTAGGGGAGCCTAAAGCCTAGGGGAGCCCTGGCCTGAAGGCTAGGGGAGCCCTAGCCTTAGGCTATGGGAGCCTAAAGCCTAGGGGAGCCCTGGCCTGAAGGCTAGGGGAGCCCTAGCCTTAGCCTAGGGGAGCCTAAAGCCTAGGGGAGCCCTGGCCTGAAGGCTAGGGGAGCCCTAGCCTTAGCCTAGGGGAGCCTAAAGCCTAGGGGAGCCCTGGCCTGAAGGCTAGGGGAGCCCTAGCCTTAGCCTAGGGGAGCCTAAAGCCTAGGGGAGCCCTGGCCTGAAGGCTAGGGGAGCCCTAGCCTTAGCCTAGGGGAGCCTAAAGCCTAGGGGAGCCCTGGCCTGAAGGCTAGGGGAGCCCTAGCCTTAGCCTAGGGGAGCCTAAAGCCTAGGGGAGCCCTGGCCTGAAGGCTAGGGGAGCCCTAGCCTTAGCCTAGGGGAGCCTAAAGCCTAGGGGAGCCCTGGCCTGAAGGCTAGGGGAGCCCTAGCCTTAGCCTAGGGGAGCCTAAAGCCTAGGGGAGCCCTGGCCTGAAGGCTAGGGGAGCCCTAGCCTTAGCCTAGGGGAGCCTAAAGCCTAGGGGAGCCCTGGCCTGAAGGCTAGGGGAGCCCTAGCCTTAGCCTAGGGGAGCCTAAAGCCTAGGGGAGCCCTGGCCTGAAGGCTAGGGGAGCCCTAGCCTTAGCCTAGGGGAGCCTAAAGCCTAGGGGAGCCCTGGCCTGAAGGCTAGGGGAGCCCTAGCCTTAGCCTAGGGGAGCCTAAAGCCTAGGGGAGCCCTGGCCTGAAGGCTAGGGGAGCCCTAGCCTTAGCCTAGGGGAGCCTAAAGCCTAGGGGAGCCCTGGCCTGAAGGCTAGGGGAGCCCTAGCCTTAGCCTAGGGGAGCCTAAAGCCTAGGGGAGCCCTGGCCTGAAGGCTAGGGGAGCCCTAGCCTTAGCCTAGGGGAGCCTAAAGCCTAGGGGAGCCCTGGCCTGAAGGCTAGGGGAGCCCTAGCCTTAGCCTAGGGGAGCCTAAAGCCTAGGGGAGCCCAGGCCTGAAGGCTAGGGGAGCCCTAGCCTTAGCCTAGGGGAGCCTAAAGCCTAGGGGTGCCCTAGCCTGAAGGCTAGGGGAGCCCTAGCCTTAGCCTAGGGGAGCCTAAAGCCTAGGGGTGCCCTAGCCTAAAGGCTAGGGGAGCCCTAGCCTTAGCCTAGGGGAGCCTAAAGCCTAGGGGTGCCCTAGCCTGAAGGCTAGGGGAGCCCTAGCCTTAGCCTAGGGGAGCCTAAAGCCTAGGGGTGCCCTAGCCTGAAGGCTAGGGGAGCCCTAGCCTTAGCCTAGGGGAGCCTAAAGCCTAGGGGAGCCTAAAGCCTAGGGGAGCCCTAGCCTGAAGGCTAGGGGAGCCCTAGCCTGAAGGCTAGGGGAGCCCTAGCCTTAGCCTAGGGGTGCCCTAGCCTGAAGGCTAGGGGAGCCCTAGCCTTAGCCTAGGGGAGCCTAAAGCCTAGGGGTGCCCTAGCCTGAAGGCTAGGGGAGCCCTAGCCTTAGCCTAGGGGTGCCCTAGCCTGAAGGCTAGGGGTGCCCTAGCCTGAAGGCTAGGGGAGCCCTAGCCTTAGCCTAGGGGTGCCCTAGCCGGAAGGCTAGGGGTGCCCTAGCCTGAAGGCTAGGGGTGCCCTAGCCTGAAGGCTAGGGGAGCCCTAGCCTTAGCCTAGGGGTGCCCTAGCCGGAAGGCTAGGGGTGCCCTAGCCTGAAGGCTAGGGGAGCCCTAGCCTTAGCCTAGGGGTGCACTAGCCGGAAGGCTAGGGGTGCCCTAGCCTGAAGGCTAGGGGAGCCCTAGCCTTAGCCTAGGGGTGCCCTAGCCGGAAGGCTAGGGGTGCCCTAGCCTGAAGGCTAGGGGAGCCCTAGCCTTAGCCTAGGGGTGCCCTAGCCGGAAGGCTAGGGGTGCCCTAGCCTGAAGGCTAGGGGAGCCCTAGCCTTAGCCTAGGGGTGCCCTAGCCGGAAGGCTAGGGGTGCCCTAGCCTGAAGGCTAGGGGAGCCCTAGCCTTAGCCTAGGGGTGCCCTAGCCGGAAGGCTAGGGGTGCCCTAGCCTGAAGGCTAGGGGAGCCCTAGCCTTAGCCTAGGGGTGCCCTAGCCGGAAGGCTAGGGGTGCCCTAGCCTGAAGGCTAGGGGAGCCCTAGCCTTAGCCTAGGGGTGCCCTAGCCGGAAGGCTAGGGGTGCCCTAGCCTGAAGGCTAGGGGAGCCCTAGCCTTAGCCTAGGGGTGCCCTAGCCGGAAGGCTAGGGGTGCCCTAGCCTGAAGGCTAGGGGAGCCCTAGCCTTAGCCTAGGGGTGCCCTAGCCTGAAGGCTAGGGGTGCCCTAGACTGAAGGCTAGGGGAGCCCTAGCCTTAGCCTAGGGGAGCCTAAAGCCTAGGGGTGCTCTAGCCTGAAGGCTAGGGGAGCCCTAGCCTTAGCCTAGGGGAGCGTAAAGCCTAGGGGTGCCCTAGCCTTCCGGCTAGGGGAGCCCTAGCCTTAGCCTAGGGGAGCCTAAAGCCTAGGGGTGCTCTAGCCTGAAGGCTAGGGGAGCCCTAGCCTTAGCCTAGGGGAGCCTAAAGCCTAGGGGTGCCCTAGCCTGAAGGCTAGGGGAGCCCTAGCCTGAAGGCTAGGGGAGCCCTAGCCTTAGCCTAGGGGTGCCCTAGCCTGAAGGCTAGGGGAGCCCTAGCCTTAGCCTAGGGGAGCCTAAAGCCTAGGGGTGCCCTAGCCTGAAGGCTAGGGGTGCCCTAGCCTGAAGACTAGGGGAGCCCTAGCCTTAGCCTAGGGGTGCCCTAGCCTGATGGCTAGGGGAGCCCTAGCCTTAGCCTAGGGGTGCCCTAGCCGGAAGGCTAGGGGTGCCCTAGCCTGAAGGCTAGGGGAGCCCTAGCCTTAGCCTAGGGGTGCCCTAGCCGGAAGGCTAGGGGTGCCCTAGCCTGAAGGCTAGGGGAGCCCTAGCCTTAGCCTAGGGGTGCCCTAGCCTGAAGGCTAGGGGAGCCCTAGCCTTAGCCTAGGGGTGCCCTAGCCGGAAGGCTAGGGGTGCCCTAGCCTGAAGGCTAGGGGAGCCCTAGCCTTAGCCTAGGGGTGCCCTAGCCGGAAGGCTAGGGGTGCCCTAGCCTGAAGGCTAGGGGAGCCCTAGCCTTAGCCTAGGGGTGCCCTAGCCGGAAGGCTAGGGGTGCCCTAGCCTGAAGGCTAGGGGAGCCCTAGCCTTAGCCTAGGGGTGCCCTAGCCTGAAGGCTAGGGGTGCCCTAGACTGAAGGCTAGGGGAGCCCTAGCCTTAGCCTAGGGGAGCCTAAAGCCTAGGGGTGCCCTAGCCTGAAGGCTAGGGGAGCCCTAGCCTTAGCCTAGGGGAGCCTAAAGCCTAGGGGTGCCCTAGCCTGAAGGCTAGGGGAGCCCTAGCCTTAGCCTAGGGGAGCCTAAAGCCTAGGGGTGCCCTAGCCTGAAGGCTAGGGGAGCCCTAGCCTTAGCCTAGGGGAGCCTATAGCCTAGGGGTGCCCTAGCCTGAAGGCTAGGGGTGCCCTAGCCTGAAGGCTAGGGGAGCCCTAGCCTTAGCCTAGGGGTGCCCTAGCCTGAAGGCTAGGGGTGCCCTAGCCTGAAGGCTAGGGGAGCCCTAGCGTTAGCCTAGGGGTGCCCTAGCCTGAAGGCTAGGGGTGCCCTAGCCTGAAGGCTAGGGGAGCCCTAGCCTTAGCCTAGGGGTGCCCTAGCCTGAAGGCTAGGGGTGCCCTAGCCTGAAGGCTAGGGGAGCCCTAGCCTTAGCCTAGGGGTGCCCTAGCCTGAAGGCTAGGGGTGCCCTAGCCTGAAGGCTAGGGGAGCCCTAGCCTTAGCCTAGGGGTGCCCTAGCCTGAAGGCTAGGGGTGCCCTAGCCTGAAGGCTAGGGGAGCCCTAGCCTTAGCCTAGGGGTGCCCTAGCCTGAAGGCTAGGGGTGCCCTAGCCTGAAGGCTAGGGGAGCCCTAGCCTTAGCCTAGGGGTGCCCTAGCCTGAAGCCTAGGGGTGCCCTAGCCTGAAGGCTAGGGGAGCCCTAGCCTTAGCCTAGGGGTGCCCTAGCCTGAAGCCTAGGGGTGCCCTAGCCTGAAGGCTAGGGGAGCCCTAGCCTTAGCCTAGGGGTGCCCTAGCCTGAAGCCTAGGGGTGCCCTAGCCTGAAGGCTAGGGGAGCCCTAGCCTTAGCCTAGGGGAGCCCTAGCCTGAAGCCTAGGGGTGCCCTAGCCTGAAGGCTAGGGGAGCCCTAGCCTTAGCCTAGGGGAGCCCTAGCCTGAAGCCTAGGGGTGCCCTAGCCTGAAGGCTAGGGGAGCCCTAGCCTTAGCCTAGGGGAGCCCGAGCCTGAAGCCTAGGGGTGCCCTAGCCTGAAGGCTAGGGGAGCCCTAGCCTTAGCCTAGGGGAGCCCGAGCCTGAAGCCTAGGGGTGCCCTAGCCTGAAGGCTAGGGGAGCCCTAGCCTTAGCCTAGGGGAGCCCGAGCCTGAAGCCTAGGGGTGCCCTAGCCTGAAGGCTAGGGGAGCCCTAGCCTTAGCCTAGGGGAGCCCGAGCCTGAAGCCTAGGGGTGCCCTAGCCTGAAGGCTAGGGGAGCCCTAGCCTTAGCCTAGGGGAGCCCAAGCCTGAATCCTAGGGGTGCCCTAGCCTGAAGGCTAGGGGAGCCCTAGCCTTAGCCTAGGGGAGCCCGAGCCTGAAGCCTAGGGGTGCCCTAGCCTGAAGGCTAGGGGAGCCCTAGCCTTAGCCTAGGGGAGCCTAAAGTCTAGGGGTGCCCTAGCCTGAAGGTTAGGGGAGCCCTAGCCTTAGCCTAGGGGAGCCTAAAGCCTAGGGGAGCCCTGGCCTGAAGGCTAGGGGAGCCCTTGCCTTAGCCTAGGGGAGCCTAAAGCCTAGGGGAGCCCTGGCCTGAAGGCTAGGGGAGCCCTAGCCTTAGCCTAGGGGAGCCTAAAGCCTAGGGGAGCCCTGGCCTGAAGGCTAGGGGAGCCCTAGCCTTAGCCTAGGGGAGCCTAAAGCCTAGGGGAGCCCTGGCCTGAAGGCTAGGGGAGCCCTAGCCTTAGCCTAGGGGAGCCTAAAGCCTAGGGGAGCCCTGGCCTGAAGGCTAGGGGAGCCCTAGCCTTAGCCTAGGGGAGCCTAAAGCCTAGAGGAGCCCTGGCCTGAAGGCTAGGGGAGCCCTAGCCTTAGCCTAGGGGAGCCTAAAGCCTAGGGGAGCCCTGGCCTGAAGGCTAGGGGAGCCCTGGCCTGAAGGCTAGGGGAGCCCTAGCCTTAGGCTATGGGAGCCTAAAGCCTAGGGGAGCCCTGGCCTGAAGGCTAGGGGAGCCCTAGCCTTAGCCTAGGGGAGCCTAAAGCCTAGGGGAGCCCTGGCCTGAAGGCTAGGGGAGCCCTAGCCTTAGCCTAGGGGAGCCTAAAGCCTAGGGGAGCCCTGGCCTGAAGGCTAGGGGAGCCCTAGCCTTAGCCTAGCGGAGCCTAAAGCCTAGGGGAGCCCTGGCCTGAAGGCTAGGGGAGCCCTAGCCTTAGCCTAGGGGAGCCTAAAGCCTAGGGGAGCCCTGGCCTGAAGGCTAGGGGAGCCCTAGCCTTAGCCTAGGGGAGCCTAAAGCCTAGGGGAGCCCTGGCCTGAAGGCTAGGGGAGCCCTAGCCTTAGCCTAGGGGAGCCTAAAGCCTAGGGGAGCCCTGGCCTGAAGGCTAGGGGAGCCCTAGCCTTAGCCTAGGGGAGCCTAAAGCCTAGGGGAGCCCTGGCCTGAAGGCTAGGGGAGCCCTAGCCTTAGCCTAGGGGAGCCTAAAGCCTAGGGGAGCCCTGGCCTGAAGGCTAGGGGAGCCCTAGCCTTAGCCTAGGGGAGCCTAAAGCCTAGGGGAGCCCTGGCCTGAAGGCTAGGGGAGCCCTAGCCTTAGCCTAGGGGAGCCTAAAGCCTAGGGGAGCCCTGGCCTGAAGGCTAAGGGAGCCCTAGCCTTAGCCTAGGGGAGCCTAAAGCCTAGGGGAGCCCTGGCCTGAAGGCTAGGGGAGCCCTAGCCTTAGCCTAGGGGAGCCTAAAGCCTAGGGGAGCCCTGGCCTGAAGGCTAGGGGAGCCCTAGCCTTAGCCTAGGGGAGCCTAAAGCCTAGGGGAGCCCTGGCCTGAAGGCTAGGGGAGCCCTAGCCTTAGCCTAGGGGAGCCTAAAGCCTAGGGGAGCCCTGGCCTGAAGGCTAGGGGAGCCCTAGCCTTAGCCTAGGGGAGCCTAAAGCCTAGGGGAGCCCTGGCCTGAAGGCTAGGGGAGCCCTAGCCTTAGCCTAGGGGAGCCTAAAGCCTAGGGGAGCCCAGGCCTGAAGGCTAGGGGAGCCCTAGCCTTAGCCTAGGGGAGCCTAAAGCCTAGGGGTGCCCTAGCCTGAAGGCTAGGGGAGCCCTAGCCTTAGCCTAGGGGAGCCTAAAGCCTAGGGGTGCCCTAGCCTGAAGGCTAGGGGAGCCCTAGCCTTAGCCTAGGGGAGCCTAAAGCCTAGGGGTGCCCTAGCCTGAAGGCTAGGGGAGCCCTAGCCTTAGCCTAGGGGAGCCTAAAGCCTAGGGGTGCCCTAGCCTGAAGGCTAGGGGAGCCCTAGCCTGAAGGCTAGGGGAGCCCTAGCCTTAGCCTAGGGGTGCCCTAGCCTGAAGGCTAGGGGAGCCCTAGCCTTAGCCTAGGGGAGCCTAAAGCCTAGGGGTGCCCTAGCCTGAAGGCTAGGGGTGCCCTAGCCTGAAGGCTAGGGGTGCCCTAGCCTGAAGGCTAGGGGAGCCCTAGCCTTAGCCTAGGGGTGCCCTAGCCTGAAGGCTAGGGGTGCCCTAGCCTGAAGGCTAGGGGAGCCCTAGCCTTAGCCTAGGGGTGCCCTAGCCTGAAGGCTAGGGGTGCCCTAGCCTGAAGGCTAGGGGAGCCCTAGCCTTAGCCTAGGGGTGCCCTAGCCGGAAGGCTAGGGGTGCCCTAGCCTGAAGGCTAGGGGAGCCCTAGCCTTAGCCTAGGGGTGCCCTAGCCGGAAGGCTAGGGGTGCCCTAGCCTGAAGGCTAGGGGAGCCCTAGCCTTAGACTAGGGGTGCCCTAGCCGGAAGGCTAGGGGTGCCCTAGCCTGAAGGCTAGGGGAGCCCTAGCCTTAGCCTAGGGGTGCCCTAGCCGGAAGGCTAGGGGTGCCCTAGCCTGAAGGCTAGGGGAGCCCTAGCCTTAGCCTAGGGGTGCCCTAGCCGGGAAGGCTAGGGGTGCCCTAGCCTGAAGGCTAGGGGAGCCCTAGCCTTAGCCTAGGGGTGCCCTAGCCTGAAGGCTAGGGGTGCCCTAGACTGAAGGCTAGGGGAGCCCTAGCCTTAGCCTAGGGGAGCCTAAAGCCTAGGGGTGCCCTAGCCTGAAGGCTAGGGGAGCCCTAGCCTTAGCCTAGGGGAGCCTAAAGCCTAGGGGTGCCCTAGCCTGAAGGCTAGGGGAGCCCTAGCCTTAGCCTAGGGGAGCCTAAAGCCTAGGGGTGCCCTAGCCTGAAGGCTAGGGGAGCCCTAGCCTTAGCCTAGGGGAGCCTAAAGCCTAGGGGTGCCCTAGCCTGAAGGCTAGGGGTGCCCTAGCCTGAAGGCTAGGTGAGCCCTAGCCTTAGCCTAGGGGTGCCCTAGCCTGAAGGCTAGGGGTGCCCTAGCCTGAAGGCTAGGTGAGCCCTAGCCTTAGCCTAGGGGTGCCCTAGCCTGAAGGCTAGGGGTGCCCTAGCCTGAAGGCTAGGGGAGCCCTAGCCTTAGCCTAGGGGTGCCCTAGCCTGAAGGCTAGGGGTGCCCTAGCCTGAAGGCTAGGGGAGCCCTAGCCTTAGCCTAGGGGTGCCCTAGCCTGAAGGCTAGGGGAGCCCTAGCCTTAGCCTAGGGGTGCCCTAGCCTGAAGGCTAGGGGTGCCCTAGCCTGAAGGCTAGGGGAGCCCTAGCCTTAGCCTAGGGGTGCCCTAGCCTGAAGGCTAGGGGAGCCCTAGCCTTAGCCTAGGGGTGCCCTAGCCTGAAGGCTAGGGGTGCCCTAGCCTGAAGGCTAGGGGAGCCCTAGCCTTAGCCTAGGGGTGCCCTAGCCTGAAGCCTAGGGGTGCCCTAGCCTGAAGGCTAGGGGAGCCCTAGCCTTAGCCTAGGGGTACCCTAGCCTAAAGCCTAGGGGTGCCCTAGCCTGAAGGCTAGGGGAGCCCTAGCCTTAGCCTAGAGGTGCCCTAGCCTGAAGCCTAGGGGTGCCCTAGCCTGAAGGCTAGGGGAGCCCTAGCCTTAGCCTAGGGGTGCCCTAGCCTGAAGCCTAGGGGTGCCCTAGCCTGAAGGCTAGGGGAGCCCTAGCCTTAGCCTAGGCGAGCCCTAGCCTGAAGCCTAGGGGTGCCCTAGCCTGAAGGCTAGGGGAGCCCTAGCCTTAGCCTAGGGGAGCCCTAGCCTGAAGCCTAGGGGTGCCCTAGCCTGAAGGCTAGGGGAGCCCTAGCCTTAGCCTAGGGGAGCCCTAGCCTGAAGCCTAGGGGTGCCCTAGCCTGAAGGCTAGGGGAGCCCTAGCCTTAGCCTAGGGGAGCCCTAGCCTGAAGCCTAGGCGTGCCCTAGCCTGAAGGCTAGGGGAGCCCTAGCCTTAGCCTAGGGGAGCCCGAGCCTGAAGCCTAGGGGTGCCCTAGCCTAAAGGCTAGGGGAGCCCTAGCCTTAGCCTAGGGGAGCCCGAGCCTGAAGCCTAGGGGTGCCCTAGCCTGAAGGCTAGGGGAGCCCTAGCCTTAGCCTAGGGGAGCCCGAGCCTGAAGCCTAGGGGTGCCCTAGCCTGAAGGCTAGGGGAGCCCTAGCCTTAGCCTAGGGGAGCCCGAGCCTGAAGCCTAGGGGTGCCCTAGCCTGAAGGCTAGGGGAGCCCTAGCCTTAGCCTAGGGGAGCCTAAAGCCTAGGGGTGCCCTAGCCTGAAGGTTAGGGGAGCCCTAGCCTTAGCCTAGGGGAGCCTAAAGCCTAGGGGTGCCCTAGCCTGAAGGCTAGGGGAGCCCTAGCCTTAGCCTAGGGGAGCCTAAAGCCTAGGGGTGCCCTAGCCTGAAGGCTAGGGGAGCCCTAGCCTTAGCCTAGGGGAGCCCTAGCCTAAAGCCTAGGGGTGCCCTAGCCTGAAGGCTAGGGGAGCACTAGCCTTAGCCTAGGGGAGCCTAAAGCCTAGGGGAGCCCTAGCCTGAAGGCTAGGGGAGCCCTAGCCTTAGCCTAGGGGAGCCCTAGCCTAAAGCCTAGGGGTGCCCTAGCCTGAAGGCTAGGGGAGCCCTAGCCTTAGCCTAGGGGTGCCCTAGCCTGAAGGCTAGGGGTGCCCTAGCCTGAAGGCTAGGGGAGCCCTAGCCTTAGCCTAGGGGTGCCCTAGCCTGAAGGCTAGGGGTGCCCTAGCCTGAAGGCTAGGGGAGCCCTAGCCTTAGCCTAGGGGTGCCCTAGCCTGAAGCCTAGGGGTGCCCTAGCCTGAAGGCTAGGGGAGCCCTAGCCTTAGCCTAGGGGTGCCCTAGCCTGAAGCCTAGGGGTGCCCTAGCCTGAAGGCTAGGGGAGCCCTAGCCTTAGCCTAGGGGTGCCCTAGCCTGAAGCCTAGGGGTGCCCTAGCCTGAAGGCTAGGGGAGCCCTAGCCTTAGCCTAGGGGTGCCCTAGCCTGAAGCCTAGGGGTGCCCTAGCCTGAAGGCTAGGGGAGCCCTAGCCTTAGCCTAGGCGAGCCCTAGCCTGAAGCCTAGGGGTGCCCTAGCCTGAAGGGTAGGGGAGCCCTAGCCTTAGCCTAGGGGAGCCCTAGCCTGAAGCCTAGGGGTGCCCTAGCCTGAAGGCTAGGGGAGCCCTAGCCTTAGCCTAGGGGAGCCCTAGCCTGAAGCCTAGGGGTGCCCTAGCCTGAAGGCTAGGGGAGCCCTAGCCTTAGCCTAGGGGAGCCCTAGCCTGAAGCCTAGGCGTGCCCTAGCCTGAAGGCTAGGGGAGCCCTAGCCTTAGCCTAGGGGAGCCCGAGCCTGAAGCCTAGGGGTGCCCTAGCCTGAAGGCTAGGGGAGCCCTAGCCTTAGCCTAGGGGAGCCCGAGCCTGAAGCCTAGGGGTGCCCTAGCCTGAAGGCTAGGGGAGCCCTAGCCTTAGCCTAGGGGAGCCCGAGCCTGAAGCCTAGGGGTGCCCTAGCCTGAAGGCTAGGGGAGCCCTAGCCTTAGCCTAGGGGAGCCCGAGCCTGAAGCCTAGGGGTGCCCTAGCCTGAAGGCTAGGGGAGCCCTAGCCTTAGCCTAGGGGAGCCTAAAGCCTAGGGGTGCCCTAGCCTGAAGGTTAGGGGAGCCCTAGCCTTAGCCTAGGGGAGCCTAAAGCCTAGGGGTGCCCTAGCCTGAAGGCTAGGGGAGCCCTAGCCTTAGCCTAGGGGAGCCTAAAGCCTAGGGGTGCCCTAGCCTGAAGGCTAGGGGAGCCCTAGCCTTAGCCTAGGGGAGCCCTAGCCTAAAGCCTAGGGGTGCCCTAGCCTGAAGGCTAGGGGAGCCCTAGCCTTAGCCTAGGGGAGCCTAAAGCCTAGGGGTGCCCTAGCCTGAAGGCTAGGGGAGCCCTAGCCTTAGCCTAGGGGAGCCCTAGCCTAAAGCCTAGGGGTGCCTTAGCCTGAAGGCTAGGGGAGCCCTAGCCTTAGCCTAGGGGAGCCTAAAGCCTAGGGGTGCCCTAGCCTGAAGGCTAGGGGAGCCCTAGCCTTAGCCTAGGGGAGCCCTAGCCTAAAGCCTAGGGGTGCCCTAGCCTGAAGGCTAGGGGAGCCCTAGCCTTAGCCTAGGGGAGCCTAAAGCCTAGGGGTGCCCTAGCCTGAAGGCTAGGGGAGCCCTAGCCTTAGCCTAGGGGAGCCCTAGCCTAAAGCCTAGGGGTGCCCTAGCCTGAAGGCTAGGGGAGCCCTAGCCTTAGCCTAGGGGAGCCTAAAGCCTAGGGGTGCCCTAGCCTGAAGGCTAGGGGAGCCCTAGCCTTAGCCTAGGGGAGCCTAAAGCCTAGGGGTGCCCTAGCCTGTAGGCTAGGGGAGCCCTAGCCTTAGCCTAGGGGAGCCTAAAGCCTAGGGGAGCCCTAGCCTGAAGGCTAGGGGAGCCCTAGCCTTAGCCTAGGGGAGCCTAAAGCCTAGGGGTGCCCTAGCCTGAAGGCTAGGGGAGCCCTAGCCTTAGCCTAGGGGAGCCTAAAGCCTAGGGGAGCCCTAGCCTGAAGGCTAGGGGAGCCCTAGCCTTAGCCTAGGGGAGCCTAAAGCCTAGGGGTGCCCTAGCCTGAAGGCTAGAGGAGCCCTAGCCTTAGCCTAGGGGAGCCTAAAGCCTTGGGGAGCCCTAGCCTGAAGGCTAGGGGAGCCCTAGCCTTAGCCTAGGGGAGCCTAAAGCCTAGGGGTGCCCTAGCCTGAAGGCTAGGGGAGCCCTAGCCTTAGCCTAGGGGAGCCTAAAGCCTAGGGGAGCCCTAGCCTGATGGCTAGGGGAGCCCTAGCCTGAAGGCTAGGGGAGCCCTAGCCTTAGCCTAGGGGTGCCCTAGCCGGAAGGCTAGGGGTGCCCTAGCCTGAAGGCTAGGGGTGCCCTAGCCTGAAGGCTAGGGGAGCCCTAGCCTTAGCCTAGGGGTGCCCTAGCCGGAAGGCTAGGGGGTGCCCTAGCCTGAAGGCTAGGGGAGCCCTAGCCTTAGCCTAGGGGTGCCCTAGCCGGAAGGCTAGGGGTGCCCTAGCCTGAAGGCTAGGGGAGCCCTAGCCTTAGCCTAGGGGTGCCCTAGCCGGAAGGCTAGGGGTGCCCTAGCCTGAAGGCTAGGGGAGCCCTAGCCTTAGCCTAGGGGTGCCCTAGCCGGAAGGCTAGGGGTGCCCTAGCCTGAAGGCTAGGGGAGCCCTAGCCTTAGCCTAGGGGTGCCCTAGCCGGAAGGCTAGGGGTTGCCCTAGCCTGAAGGCTAGGGGAGCCCTAGCCTTAGCCTAGGGGTGCCCTAGCCGGAAGGCTAGGGGTGCCCTAGCCTGAAAGCTAGGGGAGCCCTAGCCTTAGCCTAGGGGTGCCCTAGCCGGAAGGCTAGGTAGGGGTGCCCTAGCCTGAAGGCTAGGGGAGCCCTAGCCTTAGCCTAGGGGTGCCCTAGCCGGAAGGCTAGGGGTGCCCTAGCCTGAAGGCTAGGGGAGCCCTAGCCTTAGCCTAGGGGTGCCCTAGCCGGAAGGCTAGGGGTGCCCTAGCCTGAAGGCTAGGGGAGCCCTAGCCTTAGCCTAGGGGTGCCCTAGCCTGAAGGCTAGGGGTGCCCTAGACTGAAGGCTAGGGGAGCCCTAGCCTTAGCCTAGGGGAGCCTAAAGCCTAGGGGTGCTCTAGCCTGAAGGCTAGGGGAGCCCTAGCCTTAGCCTAGGGGAGCGTAAAGCCTAGGGGTGCCCTAGCCTTCCGGCTAGGGGAGCCCTAGCCTTAGCCTAGGGGAGCCTAAAGCCTAGGGGTGCTCTAGCCTGAAGGCTAGGGGAGCCCTAGCCTTAGCCTAGGGGAGCCTAAAGCCTAGGGGTGCCCTAGCCTGAAGGCTAGGGGAGCCCTAGCCTGAAGGCTAGGGGAGCCCTAGCCTTAGCCTAGGGGTGCCCTAGCCTGAAGGCTAGGGGAGCCCTAGCCTTAGCCTAGGGGAGCCTAAAGCCTAGGGGTGCCCTAGCCTGAAGGCTAGGGGTGCCCTAGCCTGAAGACTAGGGGAGCCCTAGCCTTAGCCTAGGGGTGCCCTAGCCTGAAGGCTAGGGGAGCCCTAGCCTTAGCCTAGGGGTGCCCTAGCCGGAAGGCTAGGGGTGCCCTAGCCTGAAGGCTAGGGGAGCCCTAGCCTTAGCCTAGGGGTGCCCTAGCCGGAAGGCTAGGGGTGCCCTAGCCTGAAGGCTAGGGGAGCCCTAGCCTTAGCCTAGGGGTGCCCTAGCCGGAAGGCTAGAGGTGCCCTAGCCTGAAGGCTAGGGGAGCCCTAGCCTTAGCCTAGGGGTGCCCTAGCCTGAAGGCTAGGGGGAGCCCTAGCCTTAGCCTAGGGGTGCCCTAGCCGGAAGGCTAGGGGTGCCCTAGCCTGAAGGCTAGGGGAGCCCTAGCCTTAGCCTAGGGGTGCCCTAGCCGGAAGGCTAGGGGTGCCCTAGCCTGAAGGCTAGGGGAGCCCTAGCCTTAGCCTAGGGGTGCCCTAGCCGGAAGGCTAGGGGTGCCCTAGCCTGAAGGCTAGGGGAGCCCTAGCCTTAGCCTAGGGGTGCCCTAGCCTGAAGGCTAGGGGTGCCCTAGACTGAAGGCTAGGGGAGCCCTAGCCTTAGCCTAGGGGAGCCTAAAGCCTAGGGGTGCCCTAGCCTGAAGGCTAGGGGAGCCCTAGCCTTAGCCTAGGGGAGCCTAAAGCCTAGGGGTGCCCTAGCCTGAAGGCTAGGGGAGCCCTAGCCTTAGCCTAGGGGAGCCTAAAGCCTTGGGGTGCCCTAGCCTGAAGGCTAGGGGAGCCCTAGCCTTAGCCTAGGGGAGCCTATAGCCTAGGGGTGCCCTAGCCTGAAGGCTAGGGGTGTCCTAGCCTGAAGGCTAGGGGAGCCCTAGCCTTAGCCTAGGGGTGCCCTAGCCTGAAGGCTAGGGGTGCCCTACCCTGAAGGCTAGGGGAGCCCTAGCGTTAGCCTAGGGGTGCCCTAGCCTGAAGGCTAGGGGTGCCCTAGCCTGAAGGCTAGGGGAGCCCTAGCCTTAGCCTAGGGGTGCCCTAGCCTGAAGGCTAGGGGTGCCCTAGCCTGAAGGCTAGGGGAGCCCTAGCCTTAGCCTAGGGGTGCCCTAGCCTGAAGGCTAGGGGTGCCCTAGCCTGAAGGCTAGGGGAGCCCTAGCCTTAGCCTAGGGGTGCCCTAGCCTGAAGGCTAGGGGTGCCCTAGCCTGAAGGCTAGGGGAGCCCTAGCCTTAGCCTAGGGGTGCCCTAGCCTGAAGCCTAGGGGTGCCCTAGCCTGAAGGCTAGGGGAGCCCTAGCCTTAGCCTAGGGGTGCCCTAGCCTGAAGCCTAGGGGTGCCCTAGCCTGAAGGCTAGGGGAGCCCTAGCCTTAGCCTAGGGGTGCCCTAGCCTGAAGCCTAGGGGTGCCCTAGCCTGAAGGCTAGGGGAGCCCTAGCCTTAGCCTAGGGGAGCCCTAGCCTGAAGCCTAGGGGTGCCCTAGCCTGAAGGCTAGGGGAGCCCTAGCCTTAGCCTAGGGGAGCCCTAGCCTGAAGCCTAGGGGTGCCCTAGCCTGAAGGCTAGGGGAGCCCTAGCCTTAGCCTAGGGGAGCCCGAGCCTGAAGCCTAGGGGTGCCCTAGCCTGAAGGCTAGGCGAGCCCTAGCCTTAGCCTAGGGGAGCCCGAGCCTGAAGCCTAGGGGTGCCCTAGCCTGAAGGCTAGGGGAGCCCTAGCCTTAGCCTAGGGGAGCCCGAGCCTGAAGCCTAGGGGTGCCCTAGCCTGAAGGCTAGGGGAGCCCTAGCCTTAGCCTAGGGGAGCCCGAGCCTGAATCCTAGGGGTGCCCTAGCCTGAAGGCTAGGGGAGCCCTAGCCTTAGCCTAGGGGAGCCCGAGCCTGAAGCCTAGGGGTGCCCTAGCCTGAAGGCTAGGGGAGCCCTAGCCTTAGCCTAGGGGAGCCTAAAGCCTAGGGGTGCCCTAGCCTGAAGGTTAGGGGAGCCCTAGCCTTAGCCTAGGGGAGCCTGAAGCCTAGGGGAGCCCTGGCCTGAAGGCTAGGGGAGCCCTTGCCTTAGCCTAGGGGAGCCTAAAGCCTAGGGGAGCCCTGGCCTGAAGGCTAGGGGAGCCCTAGCCTTAGCCTAGGGGAGCCTAAAGCCTAGGGGAGCCCTGGCCTGAAGGCTAGGGGAGCCCTAGCCTTAGCCTAGGGGAGCCTAAAGCCTAGGGGAGCCCTGGCCTGAAGGCTAGGGGAGCCCTAGCCTTAGCCTAGGGGAGCCTAAAGCCTAGGGGAGCCCTGGCCTGAAGGCTAGGGGAGCCCTAGCCTTAGCCTAGGGGAGCCTAAAGCCTAGAGGAGCCCTGGACTGAAGGCTAGGGGAGCCCTAGCCTTAGCCTAGGGGAGCCTAAAGCCTAGGGGAGCCCTGGCCTGAAGGCTAGGGGAGCCCTGGCCTGAAGGCTAGGGGAGCCCTAGCCTTAGGCTATGGGAGCCTAAAGCCTAGGGGAGCCCTGGCCTGAAGGCTAGGGGAGCCCTAGCCTTAGCCTAGGGGAGCCTAAAGCCTAGGGGAGCCCTGGCCTGAAGGCTAGGGGAGCCCTAGCCTTAGCCTAGGGGAGCCTAAAGCCTAGGGGAGCCCTGGCCTGAAGGCTAGGGGAGCCCTAGCCTTAGCCTAGGGGAGCCTAAAGCCTAGGGGAGCCCTGGCCTGAAGGCTAGGGGAGCCCTAGCCTTAGCCTAGGGGAGAATAAAGCCTAGGGGAGCCCTGGCCTGAAGGCTAGGGGAGCCCTAGCCTTAGCCTAGGGGAGCCTAAAGCCTAGGGGAGCCCTGGCCTGAAGGCTAGGGGAGCCCTAGCCTTAGCCTAGGGGAGCCTAAAGCCTAGGGGAGCCCTGGCCTGAAGGCTAGGGGAGCCCTAGCCTTAGCCTAGGGGAGCCTAAAGCCTAGGGGAGCCCTGGCCTGAAGGCTAGGGGAGCCCTAGCCTTAGCCTAGGGGAGCCTAAAGCCTAGGGGAGCCCTGGCCTGAAGGCTAGGGGAGCCCTAGCCTTAGCCTAGGGGAGCCTAAAGCCTAGGGGAGCCCTGGCCTGAAGGCTAGGGGAGCCCTAGCCTTAGCCTAGGGGAGCCTAAAGCCTAGGGGAGCCCTGGCCTGAAGGCTAGGGGAGCCCTAGCCTTAGCCTAGGGGAGCCTAAAGCCTAGGGGAGCCCTGGCCTGAAGGCTAGGGGAGCCCTAGCCTTAGCCTAGGGGAGCGTAAAGCCTAGGGGAGCCCTGGCCTGAAGGCTAGGGGAGCCCTAGCCTTAGCCTAGGGGAGCCTAAAGCCTAGGGGAGCCCAGGCCTGAAGGCTAGGGGAGCCCTAGCCTTAGCCTAGGGGAGCCTAAAGCCTAGGGGTGCCCTAGCCTGAAGGCTAGGGGAGCCCTAGCCTTAGCCTAGGGGAGCCTAAAGCCTAGGGGTGCCCTAGCCTGAAGGCTAGGGGAGCCCTAGCCTTAGCCTAGGGGAGCGTAAAGCCTAGGGGTGGCCTAGCCTGAAGGCTAGGGGAGCCCTAGCCTTAGCCTAGGGGAGCCTAAAGCCTAGGGGTACCCTAGCCTGAAGGCTAGGGGAGCCCTAGCCTTAGCCTAGGGGAGCCTAAAGCCTAGGGGTGCCCTAGCCTGAAGGCTAGGGGAGCCCTAGCCTGAAGGCTAGGGGAGCCCTAGCCTTAGCCTAGGGGTGCCCTAGCCTGAAGGCTAGGGGAGCCCTAGCCTTAGCCTAGGGGAGCCTAAAGCCTAGGGGTGCCCTAGCCTGAAGGCTAGGGGTGCCCTAGCCTGAAGGCTAGGGGAGTCCTAGCCTTAGCCTAGGGGTGCCCTAGCCTGAAGGCTAGGGGTGCCCTAGCCTGAAGGCTAGGGGAGCCCTAGCCTTAGCCTAGGGGTGCCCTAGCTGGAAGGCTAGGGGTGCCCTAGCCTGAAGGCTAGGGGAGCCCTAGCCTTAGCCTAGGGGTGCCCTAGCCGGAAGGCTAGGGGTGCCCTAGCCTGAAGGCTAGGGGAGCCCTAGCCTTAGCCTAGGGGTGCCCTAGCCGGAAGGCTAGGGGTGCCCTAGCCTGAAGGCTAGGGGAGCCCTAGCCTTAGCCTAGGGGTGCCCTAGCCGGAAGGCTAGGGGTGCCCTAGCCTGAAGGCTAGGGGAGCCCTAGCCTTAGCCTAGGGGTGCCCTAGCCGGAAGGCTAGGGGTGCCCTAGCCTGAAGGCTAGGGGAGCCCTAGCCTTAGCCTAGGGGTGCCCTAGCCGGAAGGCTAGGGGTGCCCTAGCCTGAAGGCTAGGGGAGCCCTAGCCTTAGCCTAGGGGTGCCCTAGCCGGAAGGCTAGGGGTGCCCTAGCCTGAAGGCTAGGGGAGCCCTAGCCTTAGCCTAGGGGTGCCCTAGCCGGAAGGCTAGGGGTGCCCTAGCCTGAAGGCTAGGGGAGCCCTAGCCTTAGCCTAGGGGTGCCCTAGCCTGAAGGCTAGGGGTGCCCTAGACTGAAGGCTAGGGGAGCCCTAGCCTTAGCCTAGGGGAGCCTAAAGCCTAGGGGTGCCCTAGCCTGAAGGCTAGGGGAGCCCTAGCCTTAGCCTAGGGGAGCCTAAAGCCTAGGGGTGCCCTAGCCTGAAGGCTAGGGGAGCCCTAGCCTTAGCCTAGGGGAGCCTAAAGCCTAGGGGTGCCCTAGCCTGAAGGCTAGGGGAGCCCTAGCCTTAGCCTAGGGGAGCCTAAAGCCTAGGGGTGCCCTAGCCTGAAGGCTAGGGGTTCCCTAGCCTGAAGGCTAGGGGAGCCCTAGCCTTAGCCTAGGGGTGCCCTAGCCTGAAGGCTAGGGGTGCCCTAGCCTGAAGGCTAGGGGAGCCCTAGCCTTAGCCTAGGGGTGCCCTAGCCTGAAGGCTAGGGGTGCCCTAGCCTGAAGGCTAGGGGAGCCCTACCCTTAGCCTAGGGGTGCCCTAGCCTGAAGGCTAGGGGTGCCCTAGCCTGAAGGCTAGGGGAGCCCTAGCCTTAGCCTAGGGGTGCCCTAGCCTGAAGGCTAGGGGTGCCCTAGCCTGAAGGCTAGGGGAGCCCTAGCCTTAGCCTAGGGGTGCCCTAGCCTGAAGGCTAGGGGTGCCCTAGCCTGAAGGCTAGGGGAGCCCTAGCCTTAGCCTAGGGGTGCCCTAGCCTGAAGGCTAGGGGAGCCCTAGCCTTAGCCTAGGGGTGCCCTAGCCTGAAGGCTAGGGGTGCCCTAGCCTGAAGGCTAGGGGAGCCCTAGCCTTAGCCTAGGGGTGCCCTAGCCTGAAGGCTAGGGGTGCCCTAGCCTGAAGGCTAGGGGAGCCCTAGCCTTAGCCTAGGGGTGCCCTAGCCTGAAGCCTAGGGGTGCCCTAGCCTGAAGGCTAGGGGAGTCCTAGCCTTAGCCTAGGGGTGCCCTAGCCTGAAGCCTAGGGGTGCCCTAGCCTGAAGGCTAGGGGAGCCCTAGCCTTAGCCTAGGGGTGCCCTAGCCTGAAGCCTAGGGGTGCCCTAGCCTGAAGGCTAGGGGAGCCCTAGCCTTAGCCTAGGGGAGCCCTAGCCTGAAGCCTAGGGGTGCCCTAGCCTGAAGGCTAGGGGAGCCCTAGCCTTAGCCTAGGGGAGCCCTAGCCTGAAGCCTAGGGGTGCCCTAGCCTGAAGGCTAGGGGAGCCCTAGCCTTAGCCTAGGGGAGCCCTAGCCTGAAGCCTAGGGGTGCCCTAGCCTGAAGGCTAGGGGAGCCCTAGCCTTAGCCTAGGGGAGCCCTAGCCTGAAGCCTAGGCGTGCCCTAGCCTGAAGGCTAGGGGAGCCCTAGCCTTAGCCTAGGGGAGCCCGAGCCTGAAGCCTAGGGGTGCCCTAGCCTGAAGGCTAGGGGAGCCCTAGCCTTAGCCTAGGGGAGCCCGAGCCTGAAGCCTAGGGGTGCCCTAGCCTGAAGGCTAGGGGAGCCCTAGCCTTAGCCTAGGGGAGCCCGAGCCTGAAGCCTAGGGGTGCCCTAGCCTGAAGGCTAGGGGAGCCCTAGCCTTAGCCTAGGGGAGCCTAAAGCCTAGGGGTGCCCTACCCTGAAGGTTAGGGGAGCCCTAGCCTTAGCCTAGGGGAGCCTAAAGCCTAGGGGTGCCCTAGCCTGAAGGCTAGGGGAGCCCTAGCCTTAGCCTAGGGGAGCCTAAAGCCTAGGGGTGCCCTAGCCTGAAGGCTAGGGGAGCCCTAGCCTTAGCCTAGGGGAGCCCTAGCCTAAAGCCTAGGGGTGCCCTAGCCAGAAGGCTAGGGGAGCCCTAGCCTTAGCCTAGGGGAGCCTAAAGCCTAGGGGTGCCCTAGCCTGAAGGCTAGGGGAGCCCTAGCCTTAGCCTAGGGGAGCCCTAGCCTAAAGCCTAGGGGTTCCCTAGCTTGAAGGCTAGGGGAACCCTAGCCTTAGCCTAGGGGAGCCTAAAGCCTAGGGGTGCCCTAGCCTGAAGGCTAGGGGAGCCCTAGCCTTAGCCTAGGGGAGCCCAAGCCTAAAGCCTAGGGGTGCCCTAGCCTGAAGGCTAGGGGAGCCCTAGCCTTAGCCTAGGGGAGCCTAAAGCCTAGGGGTGCCCTAGCCTGAAGGCTAGGGGAGCCCTAGCCTTAGCCTAGGGGAGCCCTAGCCTAAAGCCTAGGGGTGCCCTAGCCTGAAGGCTAGGGGAGCCCTAGCCTTAGCCTAGGGGAGCCTAAAGCCTAGGGGTGCCCTAGCCTGAAGGCTAGGGGAGCCCTAGCCTTAGCCTAGGGGAGCCTAAAGCCTAGGGGAGCCCTAGCCTGAAGGCTAGGGGAGCCCTAGCCTTAGCCTAGGGGAGCCTAAAGCCTAGGGGTGCCCTAGCTGAAGGCTAGGGGAGCCCTAGCCTTAGCCTAGGGGAGCCTAAAGCCTAGGGGAGCCCTAGCCTGAAGGCTAGGGGAGCCCTAGCCTTAGCCTAGGGGAGCCTAAAGCCTAGGGGTGCCCTAGCCTGAAGGCTAGAGGAGCCCTAGCCTTAGCCTAGGGGAGCCTAAAGCCTAGGGGAGCCCTAGCCTGAAGGCTAGGGGAGCCCTAGCCTTAGCCTAGGGGAGCCTAAAGCCTAGGGGTGCCCTAGCCTGAAGGCTAGGGGAGCCCTAGCCTTAGCCTAGGGGAGCCTAAAGCCTAGGGGAGCCCTAGCCTGAAGGCTAGGGGAGCCCTAGCCTGAAGGCTAGGGGAGCCCTAGCCTTAGCCTAGGGGTGCCCTAGCCTGAAGGCTAGGGGAGCCCTAGCCTTAGCCTAGGGGAGCCTAAAGCCTAGGGTTGCCCTAGCCTGAAGGCTAGGGGTGCCCTAGCCTGAAGGCTAGGGGAGCCCTAGCCTTAGCCTAGGGGTGCCCTAGCCGGAAGGCTAGGGGTGCCCTAGCCTGAAGGCTAGGGGAGCCCTAGCCTTAGCCTAGGTGTGCCCTAGCCGGAAGGCTAGGGGTGCCCTAGCCTGAAGGCTAGGGGAGCCCTAGCCTTAGCCTAGGGGTGCCCTAGCCGGAAGGCTAGGGGTGCCCTAGCCTGAAGGCTAGGGGAGCCCTAGCCTTAGCCTAGGGGTGCCCTAGCCGGAAGGCTAGGGGTGCCCTAGCCTGAAGGCTAGGGGAGCCCTAGCCTTAGCCTAGGGGTGCCCTAGCCGGAAGGCTAGGGGTGCCCTAGCCTGAAGGCTAGGGGAGCCCTAGCCTTAGCCTAGGGGTGCCCTAGCCGGAAGGCTAGGGGTGCCCTAGCCTGAAGGCTAGGGGAGCCCTAGCCTTAGCCTAGGGGTGCCCTAGCCGGAAGGCTAGGGGTGCCCTAGCCTGAAGGCTAGGGGAGCCCTAGCCTTAGCCTAGGGGTGCCCTAGCCGGAAGGCTAGGGGTGCCCTAGCCTGAAGGCTAGGGGAGCCCTAGCCTTAGCTTAGGGGTGCCCTAGCCGGAAGGCTAGGGGTGCCCTAGCCTGAAGGCTAGGGGAGCCCTAGCCTTAGCCTAGGGGTGCCCTAGCCTGAAGGCTAGGGGTGCCCTAGACTGAAGGCTAGGGGAGCCCTAGCCTTAGCCTAGGGGAGCCTAAAGCCTAGGGGTGCCCTAGCCTGAAGGCTAGGGGAGCCCTAGCCTTAGCCTAGGGGAGCCTAAAGCCTAGGGGTGCCCTAGCCTGAAGGCTAGGGGAGCCCTAGCCTTAGCCTAGGGGAGCCTAAAGCCTAGGGGTGCCCTAGCCTGAAGGCTAGGGGAGCCCTAGCCTTAGCCTAGGGGAGCCTAAAGCCTAGGGGTGCCCTAGCCTGAAGGCTAGGGGTGCCCTAGCCTGAAGGCTAGGGGAGCCCTAGCCTTAGCCTAGGGGTGCCCTAGCCTGAAGGCTAGGGGTGCCCTAGCCTGAAGGCTAGGGGAGCCCTAGCCTTAGCCTAGGGGTGCCCTAGCCTGAAGGCTAGGGGTGCCCTAGCCTGAAGGCTAGGGGAGCCCTACCCTTAGCCTAGGGGTGCCCTAGCCTGAAGGCTAGGGGTGCCCTAGCCTGAAGGCTAGGGGAGCCCTAGCCTTAGCCTAGGGGTGCCCTAGCCTGAAGGCTAGGGGTGCCCTAGCCTGAAGGCTAGGGGAGCCCTAGCCTTAGCCTAGGGGTGCCCTAGCCTGAAGGCTAGGGGTGCCCTAGCCTGAAGGCTAGGGGAGCCCTAGCCTTAGCCTAGGGGTGCCCTAGCCTGAAGGCTAGGGGAGCCCTAGCCTTAGCCTAGGGGTGCGCCAGCCTGAAGGCTAGGGGTGCCCTAGCCTGAAGGCTAGGGGAGCCCTAGCCTTAGCCTAGGGGTGCCCTAGCCTGAAGGCTAGGGGTGCCCTAGCCTGAAGGCTAGGGGAGCCCTAGCCTTAGCCTAGGGGTGCCCTAGCCTGAAGCCTAGGGGTGCCCTAGCCTGAAGGCTAGGGGAGTCCTAGCCTTAGCCTAGGGGTGCCCTAGCCTGAAGCCTAGGGGTGCCCTAGCCTGAAGGCTAGGGGAGCCCTAGCCTTAGCCTAGGGGTGCCCTAGCCTGAAGCCTAGGGGTGCCCTAGCCTGAAGGCTAGGGGAGCCCTAGCCTTAGCCTAGGGGAGCCCTAGCCTGAAGCCTAGGGGTGCCCTAGCCTGAAGGCTAGGGGAGCCCTAGCCTTAGCCTAGGGGAGCCCTAGCCTGAAGCCTAGGGGTGCCCTAGCCTGAAGGCTAGGGGAGCCCTAGCCTTAGCCTAGGGGAGCCCTAGCCTGAAGCCTAGGGGTGCCCTAGCCTGAAGGCTAGGGGAGCCCTAGCCTTAGCCTAGGGGAGCCCTAGCCTGAAGCCTAGGCGTGCCCTAGCCTGAAGGCTAGGGGAGCCCTAGCCTTAGCCTAGGGGAGCCCGAGCCTGAAGCCTAGGGGTGCCCTAGCCTGAAGGCTAGGGGAGCCCTAGCCTTAGCCTAGGGGAGCCCGAGCCTGAAGCCTAGGGGTGCCCTAGCCTGAAGGCTAGGGGAGCCCTAGCCTTAGCCTAGGGGAGCCCGAGCCTGAAGCCTAGGGGTGCCCTAGCCTGAAGGCTAGGGGAGCCCTAGCCTTAGCCTAGGGGAGCCTAAAGCCTAGGGGTGCCCTAGCCTGAAGGTTAGGGGAGCCCTAGCCTTAGCCTAGGGGAGCCTAAAGCCTAGGGGTGCCCTAGCCTGAAGGCTAGGGGAGCCCTAGCCTTAGCCTAGGGGAGCCTAAAGCCTAGGGGTGCCCTAGCCTGAAGGCTAGGGGAGCCCTAGCCTTAGCCTAGGGGAGCCCTAGCCTAAAGCCTAGGGGTGCCCTAGCCAGAAGGCTAGGGGAGCCCTAGCCTTAGCCTAGGGGAGCCTAAAGCCTAGGGGTGCCCTAGCCTGAAGGCTAGGGGAGCCCTAGCCTTAGCCTAGGGGAGCCCTAGCCTAAAGCCTAGGGGTGCCCTAGCTTGAAGGCTAGGGGAGCCCTAGCCTTAGCCTAGGGGAGCCTAAAGCCTAGGGGTGCCCTAGCCTGAAGGCTAGGGGAGCCCTAGCCTTAGCCTAGGGGAGCCCTAGCCTAAAGCCTAGGGGTGCCCTAGCCTGAAGGCTAGGGGAGCCCTAGCCTTAGCCTAGGGGAGCCTAAAGCCTAGGGGTGCCCTAGCCTGAAGGCTAGGGGAGCCCTAGCCTTAGCCTAGGGGAGCCCTAGCCTAAAGCCTAGGGGTGCCCTAGCCTGAAGGCTAGGGGAGCCCTAGCCTTAGCCTAGGGGAGCCTAAAGCCTAGGGGTGCCCTAGCCTGAAGGCTAGGGGAGCCCTAGCCTTAGCCTAGGGGAGCCTAAAGCCTAGGGGAGCCCTAGCCTGAAGGCTAGGGGAGCCCTAGCCTTAGCCTAGGGGAGCCTAAAGCCTAGGGGTGCCCTAGCTGAAGGCTAGGGGAGCCCTAGCCTTAGCCTAGGGGAGCCTAAAGCCTAGGGGAGCCCTAGCCTGAAGGCTAGGGGAGCCCTAGCCTTAGCCTAGGGGAGCCTAAAGCCTAGGGGTGCCCTAGCCTGAAGGCTAGAGGAGCCCTAGCCTTAGCCTAGGGGAGCCTAAAGCCTAGGGGAGCCCTAGCCTGAAGGCTAGGGGAGCCCTAGCCTTAGCCTAGGGGAGCCTAAAGCCTAGGGGTGCCCTAGCCTGAAGGCTAGGGGAGCCCTAGCCTTAGCCTAGGGGAGCCTAAAGCCTAGGGGAGCCCTAGCCTGAAGGCTAGGGGAGCCCTAGCCTGAAGGCTAGGGGAGCCCTAGCCTTAGCCTAGGGGTGCCCTAGCCTGAAGGCTAGGGGAGCCCTAGCCTTAGCCTAGGGGAGCCTAAAGCCTAGGGTTGCCCTAGCCTGAAGGCTAGGGGTGCCCTAGCCTGAAGGCTAGGGGAGCCCTAGCCTAAGCCTAGGGGTGCCCTAGCCGGAAGGCTAGGGGTGCCCTAGCCTGAAGGCTAGGGGAGCCCTAGCCTTAGCCTAGGTGTGCCCTAGCCGGAAGGCTAGGGGTGCCCTAGCCTGAAGGCTAGGGGAGCCCTAGCCTTAGCCTAGGGGTGCCCTAGCCGGAAGGCTAGGGGTGCCCTAGCCTGAAGGCTAGGGGAGCCCTAGCCTTAGCCTAGGGGTGCCCTAGCCGGAAGGCTAGGGGTGCCCTAGCCTGAAGGCTAGGGGAGCCCTAGCCTTAGCCTAGGGGTGCCCTAGCCGGAAGGCTAGGGGTGCCCTAGCCTGAAGGCTAGGGGAGCCCTAGCCTTAGCCAAGGGGTGCCCTAGCCGGAAGGCTAGGGGTGCCCTAGCCTGAAGGCTAGGGGAGCCCTAGCCTTAGCCTAGGGGTGCCCTAGCCGGAAGGCTAGGGGTGCCCTAGCCTGAAGGCTAGGGGAGCCCTAGCCTTAGCCTAGGGGTGCCCTAGCCGGAAGGCTAGGGGTGCCCTAGCCTGAAGGCTAGGGGAGCCCTAGCCTTAGCCTAGGGGTGCCCTAGCCTGAAGGCTAGGGGTGCCCTAGACTGAAGGCTAGGGGAGCCCTAGCCTTAGCCTAGGGGAGCCTAAAGCCTAGGGGTGCCCTAGCCTGAAGGCTAGGGGAGCCCTAGCCTTAGCCTAGGGGAGCCTAAAGCCTAGGGGTGCCCTAGCCTGAAGGCTAGGGGAGCCCTAGCCTTAGCCTAGGGGAGCCTAAAGCCTAGGGGTGCCCTAGCCTGAAGGCTAGGGGAGCCCTAGCCTTAGCCTAGGGGAGCCTAAAGCCTAGGGGTGCCCTAGCCTGAAGGCTAGGGGTGCCCTAGCCTGAAGGCTAGGGGAGCCCTAGCCTTAGCCTAGGGGTGCCCTAGCCTGAAGGCTAGGGGTGCCCTAGCCTGAAGGCTAGGGGAGCCCTAGCCTTAGCCTATTGGTGCCCTAGCCTGAAGGCTAGGGGTGCCCTAGCCTGAAGGCTAGGGGAGCCCTAGCCTTAGCCTAGGGGTGCCCTAGCCTGAAGGCTAGGGGTGCCCTAGCCTGAAGGCTAGGGGAGCCCTAGCCTTAGCCTAGGGGTGCCCTAGCCTGAAGGCTAGGGGTGCCCTAGCCTGAAGGCTAGGGGAGCCCTAGCCTTAGCCTAGGGGTGCCATAGCCTGAAGGCTAGGGGTGCCCTAGCCTGAAGGCTAGGGGAGCCCTAGCCTTAGCCTAGGGGTGCCCTAGCCTGAAGGCTAGGGGTGCCCTAGCCTGAAGGCTAGGGGAGCCCTAGCCTTAGCCTAGGGGTGCCCTAGCCTGAAGGCTAGGGGAGCCCTAGCCTTAGCCTAGGGGTGCCCTAGCCTGAAGGCTAGGGGAGCCCTAGCCTTAGCCTAGGGGTGCCCTAGCCTGAAGCCTAGGGGTGCCCTAGCCTGAAGGCTAGGGGAGCCCTAGCCTTAGCCTAGGGGAGCCCTAGCCTTAGCCTAGGGGTGCCCTAGCCTGAAGGCTAGGGGAGCCCTAGCCTTAGCCTAGGGGAGCCCTAGCCTGAAGCCTAGGGGTGCCCTAGCCTGAAGGCTCGGGGAGCCCCAGCCTTAGCCTAGGGGAGCCCTAGCCTGAAGCCTAGGGGTGCCCTAGCCTGAAGGCTAGGGGAGCCCTAGCCTTAGCCTAGGGGAGCCCTAGCCTGAAGCCTAGGGGTACCCTAGCCTGAAGGCTAGGGGAGCCCTAGCCTTAGCCTAGGGGAGCCCGAGCCTGAAGCCTAGGGGTGCCCTAGCCTGAAGGCTAGGGGAGCCCTAGCCTTAGCCTAGGGGAGCCCGAGCCTGAAGCCTAGGGGTGCCCTAGCCTGAAGGCTAGGGGAGCCCTAGCCTTAGCCTAGGGGAGCCCGAGCCTGAAGCCTAGGGGTGCCCTAGCCTGAAGGCTAGGGGAGCCCTAGCCTTAGCCTAGGGGAGCCCGAGCCTGAAGCCTAGGGGTGCCCTAGCCTGAAGGCTAGGGGAGCCCTAGCCTTAGCCTAGGGGAGCCTAAAGCCTAGGGGTGCCCTAGCCTGAAGGTTAGGGGAGCCCTAGCCTTAGCCTAGGGGAGCCTAAAGCCTAGGGGTGCCCTAGCCTGAAGGCTAGGGGAGCCCTAGCCTTAGCCTAGGGGAGCCTAAAGCCTAGGGGTGCCCTTGCCTGAAGGCTAGGGGAGCCCTAGCCTTAGCCTAGGGGAGCCCTAGCCTAAAGCCTAGGGGTGCCCTAGCCTGAAGGCTAGGGGAGCCCTAGCCTTAGCCTAGGGGAGCCTAAAGCCTAGGGGTGCCCTAGCCTGAAGGCTAGGGGAGCCCTAGCCTTAGCCTAGGGGAGCCCTAGCCTAAAGCCTAGGGGTGCCCTAGCCTGAAGGCTAGGGGAGCCCTAGCCTTAGCCTAGGGGAGCCTAAAGCCTAGGGGTGCCCTAGCCTGAAGGCTAGGGGAGCCCTAGCCTTAGCCTAGGGGAGCCCTAGCCTAAAGCCTAGGGGTGCCCTAGCCTGAAGGCTAGGGGAGCCCTAGCCTTAGCCTAGGGGAGCCTAAAGCCTAGGGGTGCCCTAGCCTGAAGGCTAGGGGAGCCCTAGCCTTAGCCTAGGGGAGCCCTAGCCTAAAGCCTAGGGGTGCCCTAGCCTGAAGGCTAGGGGAGCCCTAGCCTTAGCCTAGGGGAGCCTAAAGCCTAGGGGTGCCCTAGCCTGAAGGCTAGGGGAGCCCTAGCCTTAGCCTAGGGGAGCCTAAAGCCTAGGGGTGCCCTAGCCTGAAGGCTAGGGGAGCCCTAGCCTTAGCCTAGGGGAGCCTAAAGCCTAGGGGAGCCCTAGCCTGAAGGCTAGGGGAGCCCTAGCCTTAGCCTAGGGGAGCCTAAAGCCTAGGGGTGCCCTAGCCTGAAGGCTAGGGGAGCCCTAGCCTTAGCCTAGGGGAGCCTAAAGCCTAGGGGAGCCCTAGCCTGAAGGCTAGGGGAGCCCTAGCCTTAGCCTAGGGGAGCCTAAAGCCTAGGGGTGCCCTAGCCTGAAGGCTAGGGGAGCCCTAGCCTTAGCCTAGGGGAGCCTAAAGCGTAGGGGTGCCCTGGCCTGAAGGCTAGGGGAGCCCTAGCCTTAGCCTAGGGGAGCCTAAAGCGTAGGGGTGCCCTAGCCTGAAGGCTAGGGGAGCCCTAGCCTTAGCCTAGGGGAGCCTAAAGCCTAGGGGAGCCCTGGCCTGAAGGCTAGGGGAGCCCTAGCCTTAGCCTAGGGGAGCCTAAAGCCTAGGGGAGCCCTGGCCTGAAGGCTAGGGGAGCCCTAGCATTAGCCTAGGGGAGCCTAAAGCCTAGGGGTGCCCTGGCCTGAAGGCTAGGGGAGCCCTAGCCTTAGCCTAGGGGAGCCTAAAGCCTAGGGGTGCCCTGGCCTGAAGGCTAGGGGAGCCCTAGCCTTAGCCTAGGGGAGCCTAAAACCTAGGGGAGCCCTGGCCTGAAGGCTAGGGGAGCCCTAGCCTTAGCCTAGGGGAGCCTAAAGCCTAGGGGAGCCCTGGCCTGAAGGCTAGGGGAGCCCTAGCCTTAGCCTAGGGGAGCCTAAAGCCTAGGGGAGCCCTGGCCTGAAGGCTAGGGGAGCCCTAGCCTTAGCCTAGGGGAGCCTAAAGCCTAGGGGAGCCCTGGCCTGAAGGCTAGGGGAGCCCTAGCCTTAGCCTAGGGGAGCCTAAAGCCTAGGGGAGCCCTGGCCTGAAGGCTAGGGGAGCCCTAGCCTTAGCCTAGGGGAGCCTAAAGCCTAGGGGAGCCCTGGCCTGAAGGCTAGGGGAGCCCTAGCCTTAGCCTAGGGGAGCCTAAAGCCTAGGGGAGCCCTGGCCTGAAGGCTAGGGGAGCCCTAGCCTTAGCCTAGGGGAGCCTAAAGCCTAGGGGAGCCCTGGCCTGAAGGCTAGGGGAGCCCTAGCCTTAGCCTAGGGGAGCCTAAAGCCTAGGGGAGCCCTGGCCTGAAGGCTAGGGGAGCCCTAGCCTTAGCCTAGGGGAGCCTAAAGCCTAGGGGAGCCCTGGCCTGAAGGCTAGGGGAGCCCTAGCCTTAGCCTAGGGGAGCCTAAAGCCTAGGGGAGCCCTGGCCTGAAGGCTAGGGGAGCCCTAGCCTTAGCCTAAGGGAGCCTAAAGCCTAGGGGAGCCCTGGCCTGAAGGTTAGGGGAGCCCTAGCCTTAGCCTAGGGGAGCCTAAAGCCTAGGGGAGCCCTGGCCTGAAGGCTAGGGGAGCCCTAGCCTTAGCCTAGGGGAGCCTAAAGCCTAGGGGAGCCCTGGCCTGAAGGCTAGGGGAGCCCTAGCCTTAGCCTAGGGGAGCCTAAAGCCTAGGGGAGCCCTGGCCTGAAGGCTAGGGGAGCCCTAGCCTTAGCCTAGGGGAGCCTAAAGCCTAGGGGAGCCCTGGCCTGAAGGCTAGGGGAGCCCTAGCCTTAGCCTAGGGGAGCCTAAAGCCTAGGGGAGCCCTGGCCTGAAGGCTAGGGGAGCCCTAGCCTTAGCCTAGGGGAGCCTAAAGCCTAGGGGAGCCCTGGCCTGAAGGCTAGGGGAGCCCTAGCCTTAGCCTAGGGGAGCCTAAAGCCTAGGGGAGCCCTGGCCTGAAGGCTAGGGGAGCCCTAGCCTTAGCCTAGGGGAGCCTAAAGCCTAGGGGAGCCCTGGCCTGAAGGCTAGGGGAGCCCTAGCCTTAGCCTAGGGGAGCCTAAAGCCTAGGGGAGCCCTGGCCTGAAGGCTAGGGGAGCCCTAGCCTTAGCCTAGGGGAGCCTAAAGCCTAGGGGAGCCCTGGCCTGAAGGCTAGGGGAGCCCTAGCCTTAGCCTAGGGGAGCCTAAAGCCTAGGGGAGCCCTGGCCTGAAGGCTAGGGGAGCCCTAGCCTTAGCCTAGGGGAGCCTAAAGCCTAGGGGAGCCCTGGCCTGAAGGCTAGGGGAGCCCTAGCCTTAGCCTAGGGGAGCCTAAAGCCTAGGGGAGCCCTGGCCTGAAGGCTAGGGGAGCCCTAGCCTTAGCCTAGGGGAGCCTAAAGCCTAGGGGAGCCCTGGCCTGAAGGCTAGGGGAGCCCTAGCCTTAGCCTAGGGGAGCCTAAAGCCTAGGGGAGCCCTGGCCTGAAGGCTAGGGGAGCCCTAGCCTTAGCCTAGGGGAGCCTAAAGCCTAGGGGAGCCCTGGCCTGAAGGCTAGGGGAGCCCTAGCCTTAGCCTAGGGGTGCCCTAGCCTGAAGGCTAGGGGTGCCCTAGCCTGAAGGCTAGGGGAGCCCTAGCCTTAGCCTAGGGGTGCCCTAGCCTGAAGGCTAGGGGAGCCCTAGCCTTAGCCTAGGGGTGCCCTAGCCTGAAGGCTAGGGGAGCCCTAGCCTTAGCCTAGGGGTGCCCTAGCCTGAAGCCTAGGGGTGCCCTAGCCTGAAGGCTAGGGGAGCCCTAGCCTTAGCCTAGGGGAGCCCTAGCCTTAGCCTAGGGGTGCCCTAGCCTGAAGGCTAGGGGAGCCCTAGCCTTAGCCTAGGGGAGCCCTAGCCTGAAGCCTAGGGGTGCCCTAGCCTGAAGGCTAGGGGAGCCCTAGCCTTAGCCTAGGGGAGCCCTAGCCTGAAGCCTAGGGGTGCCCTAGCCTGAAGGCTAGGGGAGCCCTAGCCTTAGCCTAGGGGAGCCCTAGCCTGAAGCCTAGGGGTACCCTAGCCTGAAGGCTAGGGGAGCCCTAGCCTTAGCCTAGGGGAGCCCGAGCCTGAAGCCTAGGGGTGCCCTAGCCTGAAGGCTAGGGGAGCCCTAGCCTTAGCCTAGGGGAGCCCGAGCCTGAAGCCTAGGGGTGCCCTAGCCTGAAGGCTAGGGGAGCCCTAGCCTTAGCCTAGGGGAGCCCGAGCCTGAAGCCTAGGGGTGCCCTAGCCTGAAGGCTAGGGGAGCCCTAGCCTTAGCCTAGGGGAGCCCGAGCCTGAAGCCTAGGGGTGCCCTAGCCTGAAGGCTAGGGGAGCCCTAGCCTTAGCCTAGGGGAGCCTAAAGCCTAGGGGTGCCCTAGCCTGAAGGTTAGGGGAGCCCTAGCCCTAGCCTAGGGGAGCCTAAAGCCTAGGGGTGCCCTAGCCTGAAGGCTAGGGGAGCCCTAGCCTTAGCCTAGGGGAGCCTAAAGCCTAGGGGTGCCCTTGCCTGAAGGCTAGGGGAGCCCTAGCCTTAGCCTAGGGGAGCCCTAGCCTAAAGCCTAGGGGTGCCCTAGCCTGAAGGCTAGGGGAGCCCTAGCCTTAGCCTAGGGGAGCCTAAAGCCTAGGGGTGCCCTAGCCTGAAGGCTAGGGGAGCCCTAGCCTTAGCCTAGGGGAGCCCTAGCCTAAAGCCTAGGGGTGCCCTAGCCTGAAGGCTAGGGGAGCCCTAGCCTTAGCCTAGGGGAGCCTAAAGCCTAGGGGTGCCCTAGCCTGAAGGCTAGGGGAGCCCTAGCCTTAGCCTAGGGGAGCCCTAGCCTAAAGCCTAGGGGTGCCCTAGCCTGAAGGCTAGGGGAGCCCTAGCCTTAGCCTAGGGGAGCCTAAAGCCTAGGGGTGCCCTAGCCTGAAGGCTAGGGGAGCCCTAGCCTTAGCCTAGGGGAGCCCTAGCCTTAGCCTAGGGGAGCCTAAAGCCTAGGGGTGCCCTAGCCTGAAGGCTAGGGGAGCCCTAGCCTTAGCCTAGGGGAGCCTAAAGCCTAGGGGTGCCCTAGCCTGAAGGCTAGGGGAGCCCTAGCCTTAGCCTAGGGGAGCCTAAAGCCTAGGGGAGCCCTAGCCTGAAGGCTAGGGGAGCCCTAGCCTTAGCCTAGGGGAGCCTAAAGCCTAGGGGTGCCCTAGCCTGAAGGCTAGGGGAGCCCTAGCCTTAGCCTAGGGGAGCCTAAAGCCTAGGGGAGCCCTAGCCTGAAGGCTAGGGGAGCCCTAGCCTTAGCCTAGGGGAGCCTAAAGCCTAGGGGTGCCCTGGCCTGAAGGCTAGGGGAGCCCTAGCCTTAGCCTAGGGGAGCCTAAAGCCTAGGGGAGCCCTGGCCTGAAGGCTAGGGGAGCCCTAGCCTTAGCCTAGGGGAGCCTAAAGCCTAGGGGTGCCCTGGCCTGAAGGCTAGGGGAGCCCTAGCCTTAGCCTAGGGGAGCCTAAAGCCTAGGGGAGCCCTGGCCTGAAGGCTAGGGGAGCCCTAGCCTTAGCCTAGGGGAGCCTAAAGCCTAGGGGAGCCCTGGCCTGAAGGCTAGGGGAGCCCTAGCCTTAGCCTAGGGGAGCCTAAAGCCTAGGGGTGCCCTGGCCTGAAGGCTAGGGGAGCCCTAGCCTTAGCCTAGGGGAGCCTAAAGCCTAGGGGTGCCCTGGCCTGAAGGCTAGGGGAGCCCTAGCCTTAGCCTAGGGGAGCCTAAAGCCTAGGGGAGCCCTGGCCTGAAGGCTAGGGGAGCCCTAGCCTTAGCCTAGGGGAGCCTAAAGCCTAGGGGAGCCCTGGCCTGAAGGCTAGGGGAGCCCTAGCCTTAGCCTAGGGGAGCCTAAAGCCTAGGGGAGCCCTGGCCTGAAGGCTAGGGGAGCCCTAGCCTTAGCCTAGGGGAGCCTAAAGCCTAGGGGAGCCCTGGCCTGAAGGCTAGGGGAGCCCTAGCCTTAGCCTAGGGGAGCCTAAAGCCTAGGGGAGCCCTGGCCTGAAGGCTAGGGGAGCCCTAGCCTTAGCCTAGGGGAGCCTAAAGCCTAGGGGAGCCCTGGCCTGAAGGCTAGGGGAGCCCTAGCCTTAGCCTAGGGGAGCCTAAAGCCTAGGGGAGCCCTGGCCTGAAGGCTAGGGGAGCCCTAGCCTTAGCCTAGGGGAGCCTAAAGCCTAGGGGAGCCCTGGCCTGAAGGCTAGGGGAGCCCTAGCCTTAGCCTAGGGGAGCCTAAAGCCTAGGGGAGCCCTGGCCTGAAGGCTAGGGGAGCCCTAGCCTTAGCCTAGGGGAGCCTAAAGCCTAGGGGAGCCCTGGCCTGAAGGCTAGGGGAGCCCTAGCCTTAGCCTAGGGGAGCCTAAAGCCTAGGGGAGCCCTGGCCTGAAGGCTAGGGGAGCCCTAGCCTTAGCCTAGGGGAGCCTAAAGCCTAGGGGAGCCCTGGCCTGAAGGCTAGGGGAGCCCTAGCCTTAGCCTAGGGGAGCCTAAAGCCTAGGGGAGCCCTGGCCTGAAGGCTAGGGGAGCCCTAGCCTTAGCCTAGGGGAGCCTAAAGCCTAGGGGAGCCCTGGCCTGAAGGCTAGGGGAGCCCTAGCCTTAGCCTAGGGGAGCCTAAAGCCTAGGGGAGCCCTGGCCTGAAGGCTAGGGGAGCCCTAGCCTTAGCCTAGGGGAGCCTAAAGCCTAGGGGAGCCCTGGCCTGAAGGCTAGGGGAGCCCTAGCCTTAGCCTAGGGGAGCCTAAAGCCTAGGGGAGCCCTGGCCTGAAGGCTAGGGGAGCCCTAGCCTTAGCCTAGGGGAGCCTAAAGCCTAGGGGAGCCCTGGCCTGAAGGCTAGGGGAGCCCTAGCCTTAGCCTAGGGGAGCCTAAAGCCTAGGGGAGCCCTGGCCTGAAGGCTAGGGGAGCCCTAGCCTTAGCCTAGGGGAGCCTAAAGCCTAGGGGAGCCCTGGCCTGAAGGCTAGGGGAGCCCTAGCCTTAGCCTAGGGGAGCCTAAAGCCTAGGGGAGCCCTGGCCTGAAGGCTAGGGGAGCCCTAGCCTTAGCCTAGGGGAGCCTAAAGCCTAGGGGAGCCCTGGCCTGAAGGCTAGGGGAGCCCTAGCCTTAGCCTAGGGGAGCCTAAAGCCTAGGGGAGCCCTGGCCTGAAGGCTAGGGGAGCCCTAGCCTTAGCCTAGGGGAGCCTAAAGCCTAGGGGAGCCCTGGCCTGAAGGCTAGGGGAGCCCTAGCCTTAGCCTAGGGGAGCCTAAAGCCTAGGGGAGCCCTGGCCTGAAGGCTAGGGGAGCCCTAGCCTTAGCCTAGGGGAGCCTAAAGCCTAGGGGAGCCCTGGCCTGAAGGCTAGGGGAGCCCTAGCCTTAGCCTAGGGGAGCCTAAAGCCTAGGGGAGCCCTGGCCTGAAGGCTAGGGGAGCCCTAGCCTTAGCCTAGGGGAGCCTAAAGCCTAGGGGAGCCCTGGCCTGAAGGCTAGGGGAGCCCTAGCCTTAGCCTAGGGGAGCCTAAAGCCTAGGGGAGCCCTGGCCTGAAGGCTAGGGGAGCCCTAGCCTTAGCCTAGGGGAGCCTAAAGCCTAGGGGAGCCCTGGCCTGAAGGCTAGGGGAGCCCTAGCCTTAGCCTAGGGGAGCCTAAAGCCTAGGGGAGCCCTGGCCTGAAGGCTAGGGGAGCCCTAGCCTTAGCCTAGGGGAGCCTAAAGCCTAGGGGAGCCCTGGCCTGAAGGCTAGGGGAGCCCTAGCCTTAGCCTAGGGGAGCCTAAAGCCTAGGGGAGCCCTGGCCTGAAGGCTAGGGGAGCCCTAGCCTTAGCCTAGGGGAGCCTAAAGCCTAGGGGAGCCCTGGCCTGAAGGCTAGGGGAGCCCTAGCCTTAGCCTAGGGGAGCCTAAAGCCTAGGGGAGCCCTGGCCTGAAGGCTAGGGGAGCCCTAGCCTTAGCCTAGGGGAGCCTAAAGCCTAGGGGAGCCCTGGCCTGAAGGCTAGGGGAGCCCTAGCCTTAGCCTAGGGGAGCCTAAAGCCTAGGGGAGCCCTGGCCTGAAGGCTAGGGGAGCCCTAGCCTTAGCCTAGGGGAGCCTAAAGCCTAGGGGAGCCCTGGCCTGAAGGCTAGGGGAGCCCTAGCCTTAGCCTAGGGGAGCCTAAAGCCTAGGGGAGCCCTGGCCTGAAGGCTAGGGGAGCCCTAGCCTTAGCCTAGGGGAGCCTAAAGCCTAGGGGAGCCCTGGCCTGAAGGCTAGGGGAGCCCTAGCCTTAGCCTAGGGGAGCCTAAAGCCTAGGGGAGCCCTGGCCTGAAGGCTAGGGGAGCCCTAGCCTTAGCCTAGGGGAGCCTAAAGCCTAGGGGAGCCCTGGCCTGAAGGCTAGGGGAGCCCTAGCCTTAGCCTAGGGGAGCCTAAAGCCTAGGGGAGCCCTGGCCTGAAGGCTAGGGGAGCCCTAGCCTTAGCCTAGGGGAGCCTAAAGCCTAGGGGAGCCCTGGCCTGAAGGCTAGGGGAGCCCTAGCCTTAGCCTAGGGGAGCCTAAAGCCTAGGGGAGCCCTGGCCTGAAGGCTAGGGGAGCCCTAGCCTTAGCCTAGGGGAGCCTAAAGCCTAGGGGAGCCCTGGCCTGAAGGCTAGGGGAGCCCTAGCCTTAGCCTAGGGGAGCCTAAAGCCTAGGGGAGCCCTGGCCTGAAGGCTAGGGGAGCCCTAGCCTTAGCCTAGGGGAGCCTAAAGCCTAGGGGAGCCCTGGCCTGAAGGCTAGGGGAGCCCTAGCCTTAGCCTAGGGGAGCCTAAAGCCTAGGGGAGCCCTGGCCTGAAGGCTAGGGGAGCCCTAGCCTTAGCCTAGGGGAGCCTAAAGCCTAGGGGAGCCCTGGCCTGAAGGCTAGGGGAGCCCTAGCCTTAGCCTAGGGGAGCCTAAAGCCTAGGGGAGCCCTGGCCTGAAGGCTAGGGGAGCCCTAGCCTTAGCCTAGGGGAGCCTAAAGCCTAGGGGAGCCCTGGCCTGAAGGCTAGGGGAGCCCTAGCCTTAGCCTAGGGGAGCCTAAAGCCTAGGGGAGCCCTGGCCTGAAGGCTAGGGGAGCCCTAGCCTTAGCCTAGGGGAGCCTAAAGCCTAGGGGAGCCCTGGCCTGAAGGCTAGGGGAGCCCTAGCCTTAGCCTAGGGGAGCCTAAAGCCTAGGGGAGCCCTGGCCTGAAGGCTAGGGGAGCCCTAGCCTTAGCCTAGGGGAGCCTAAAGCCTAGGGGAGCCCTGGCCTGAAGGCTAGGGGAGCCCTAGCCTTAGCCTAGGGGAGCCTAAAGCCTAGGGGAGCCCTGGCCTGAAGGCTAGGGGAGCCCTAGCCTTAGCCTAGGGGAGCCTAAAGCCTAGGGGAGCCCTGGCCTGAAGGCTAGGGGAGCCCTAGCCTTAGCCTAGGGGAGCCTAAAGCCTAGGGGAGCCCTGGCCTGAAGGCTAGGGGAGCCCTAGCCTTAGCCTAGGGGAGCCTAAAGCCTAGGGGAGCCCTGGCCTGAAGGCTAGGGGAGCCCTAGCCTTAGCCTAGGGGAGCCTAAAGCCTAGGGGAGCCCTGGCCTGAAGGCTAGGGGAGCCCTAGCCTTAGCCTAGGGGAGCCTAAAGCCTAGGGGAGCCCAGGCCTGAAGGCTAGGGGAGCCCTAGCCTTAGCCTAGGGGAGCCTAAAGCCTAGGGGTGCCCTAGCCTGAAGGCTAGGGGAGCCCTAGCCTTAGCCTAGGGGAGCCTAAAGCCTAGGGGTGCCCTAGCCTGAAGGCTAGGGGAGCCCTAGCCTTAGCCTAGGGGAGCCTAAAGCCTAGGGGTGCCCTAGCCTGAAGGCTAGGGGAGCCCTAGCCTGAAGGCTAGGGGAGCCCTAGCCTTAGCCTAGGGGAGCCTAAAGCCTAGGGGTGCCCTAGCCTGAAGGCTAGGGGTGCCCTAGCCTGAAGGCTAGGGGAGCCCTAGCCTTAGCCTAGGGGTGCCCTAGCCGGAAGGCTAGGGGTGCCCTAGCCTGAAGGCTAGGGGAGCCCTAGCCTTAGCCTAGGGGTGCCCTAGCCGGAAGGCTAGGGGTGCCCTAGCCTGAAGGCTAGGGGAGCCCTAGCCTTAGCCTAGGGGTGCCCTAGCCGGAAGGCTAGGGGTGCCCTAGCCGGAAGGCTAGGGGAGCCCTAGCCTTAGCCTAGGGGTGCCCTAGCCGGAAGGCTAGGGGTGCCCTAGCCGGAAGGCTAGGGGAGCCCTAGCCTTAGCCTAGGGGTGCCCTAGCCGGAAGGCTAGGGGTGCCCTAGCCGGAAGGCTAGGGGAGCCCTAGCCTTAGCCTAGGGGTGCCCTAGCCGGAAGGCTAGGGGTGCCCTAGCCGGAAGGCTAGGGGAGCCCTAGCCTTAGCCTAGGGGTGCCCTAGCCGGAAGGCTAGGGGTGCCCTAGCCGGAAGGCTAGGGGAGCCCTAGCCTTAGCCTAGGGGTGCCCTAGCCGGAAGGCTAGGGGTGCCCTAGCCTGAAGGCTAGGGGAGCCCTAGCCTTAGCCTAGGGGTGCCCTAGCCGGAAGGCTAGGGGTGCCCTAGCCTGAAGGCTAGGGGAGCCCTAGCCTTAGCCTAGGGGTGCCCTAGCCGGAAGGCTAGGGGTGCCCTAGCCTGAAGGCCTGGGGAGCCCTAGCCTTAGCCTAGGGGTGCCCTAGCCGGAAGGCTAGGGGTGCCCTAGCCTGAAGGCTAGGGGAGCCCTAGCCTTAGCCTAGGGGTGCCCTAGCCTGAAGGCTAGGGGTGCCCTAGACTGAAGGCTAGGGGAGCCCTAGCCTTAGCCTAGGGGAGCCTAAAGCCTAGGGGTGCCCTAGCCTGAAGGCTAGGGGAGCCCTAGCCTTAGCCTAGGGGAGCCTAAAGCCTAGGGGTGCCCTAGCCTGAAGGCTAGGGGAGCCCTAGCCTTAGCCTAGGGGTGCCTAAAGCCTAGGGGTGCCCTAGCCTGAAGGCTAGGGGAGCCCTAGCCTTAGCCTAGGGGTGCCTAAAGCCTAGGGGTGCCCTAGCCTGAAGGCTAGGGGTGCCCTAGCCTGAAGGCTAGGGGAGCCCTAGCCTTAGCCTAGGGGTGCCCTAGCCTGAAGGCTAGGGGTGCCCTAGCCTGAAGGCTAGGGGAGCCCTAGCCTTAGCCTAGGGGTGCCCTAGCCTGAAGGCTAGGGGTGCCCTAGCCTGCAGGCTAGGGGAGCCCTAGCCTTAGACTAGGGGTGCCCTAGCCTGAAGGCTAGGGGTGCCCTAGCCTTAGCCTAGGGGAGCCTAAAGCCTAGGGGTGCCCTAGCCTGAAGGCTAGGGGTGCCCTAGCCTGAAGGCTAGGGGAGCCCTAGCCTTAGCCTAGGGGTGCCCTAGCCGGAAGGCTAGGGGTGCCCTAGCCTGAAGGCTAGGGGAGCCCTAGCCTTAGCCTAGGGGTGCCCTAGCCTGAAGGCTAGGGGTGCCCTAGCCTGAAGGCTAGGGGAGCCCTAGCCTTAGCCTAGGGGTGCCCTAGCCGGAAGGCTAGGGGTGCCCTAGCCGGAAGGCTAGGGGAGCCCTAGCCTTAGCCTAGGGGTGCCCTAGCCGGAAGGCTAGGGGTGCCCTAGCCGGAAGGCTAGGGGAGCCCTAGCCTTAGCCTAGGGGTGCCCTAGCCGGAAGGCTAGGGGTGCCCTAGCCGGAAGGCTAGGGGAGCCCTAGCCTTAGCCTAGGGGTGCCCTAGCCGGAAGGCTAGGGGTGCCCTAGCCGGAAGGCTAGGGGAGCCCTAGCCTTAGCCTAGGGGTGCCCTAGCCGGAAGGCTAGGGGTGCCCTAGCCGGAAGGCTAGGGGAGCCCTAGCCTTAGCCTAGGGGTGCCCTAGCCGGAAGGCTAGGGGTGCCCTAGCCTGAAGGCTAGGGGAGCCCTAGCCTTAGCCTAGGGGTGCCCTAGCCGGAAGGCTAGGGGTGCCCTAGCCTGAAGGCTAGGGGAGCCCTAGCCTTAGCCTAGGGGTGCCCTAGCCGGAAGGCTAGGGGTGCCCTAGCCTGAAGGCTAGGGGAGCCCTAGCCTTAGCCTAGGGGTGCCCTAGCCGGAAGGCTAGGGGTGCCCTAGCCTGAAGGCTAGGGGAGCCCTAGCCTTAGCCTAGGGGTGCCCTAGCCTGAAGGCTAGGGGTGCCCTAGACTGAAGGCTAGGGGAGCCCTAGCCTTAGCCTAGGGGAGCCTAAAGCCTAGGGGTGCCCTAGCCTGAAGGCTAGGGGAGCCCTAGCCTTAGCCTAGGGGAGCCTAAAGCCTAGGGGTGCCCTAGCCTGAAGGCTAGGGGAGCCCTAGCCTTAGCCTAGGGGTGCCTAAAGCCTAGGGGTGCCCTAGCCTGAAGGCTAGGGGAGCCCTAGCCTTAGCCTAGGGGTGCCTAAAGCCTAGGGGTGCCCTAGCCTGAAGGCTAGGGGTGCCCTAGCCTGAAGGCTAGGGGAGCCCTAGCCTTAGCCTAGGGGTGCCCTAGCCTGAAGGCTAGGGGTGCCCTAGCCTGAAGGCTAGGGGAGCCCTAGCCTTAGCCTAGGGGTGCCCTAGCCTGAAGGCTAGGGGTGCCCTAGCCTGCAGGCTAGGGGAGCCCTAGCCTTAGACTAGGGGTGCCCTAGCCTGAAGGCTAGGGGTGCCCTAGCCTGCAGGCTAGGGGAGCCCTAGCCTTAGCCACGGGGTGCCCTAGCCTGAAGGCTAGGGGTGCCCTAGCCTGAAGGCTAATGGAGCCCTAGCCTTAGCCTAGGGGTGCCCTAGCCTGAAGGCTAGGGGTGCCCTAGCCTGAAGGCTAGGGGAGCCCTAGCCTTAGCCTAGGGGTGCCCTAGCCTGAAGGCTAGGGGTGCCCTAGCCTGAAGGGTAGGGGAGCCCTAGCCTTAGCCTAGGGGTGCCCTAGCCTGAAGCCTAGGGGTGCCCTAGCATGAAGGCTAGGGGAGCCCTAGCCTTAGCCTAGGGGTGCCCTAGCCTGAAGCCTAGGGGTGCCCTAGCCTGAAGGCTAGGGGAGCCCTAGCCTTAGCCTAGGGGTGCCCTAGCCTGAAGCCTAGGGGTGCCCTAGCCTGAAGGCTAGGGGAGCCCTAGCCTTAGCCTAGGGGTGCCCTAGCCTGAAGCCTAGGGGTGCCCTAGCCTGAAGGCTAGGGGAGCCCTAGCCTTAGCCTAGGGGTGCCCTAGCCTGAAGCCTAGGGGTGCCCTAGCCTGAAGGCTAGGGGAGCCCTAGCCTTAGCCTAGGGGAGCCCTAGTCTGAAGCCTAGGGGTGCCCTAGCCTGAAGGCTAGGGGAGCCCTAGCCTTAGCCTAGGGGAGCCCTAGCCTGAAGCCTAGGGGTGCCCAAGCCTGAAGGCTAGGGGAGCCCTAGCCTTAGCCTAGGGGAGCCCTAGCCTGAAGCCTAGGGGTGCCCTAGCCTGAAGGCTAGGGGAGCCCTAGCCTTAGCCTAGGGGAGCCCTAGCCTGAAGCCTAGGGGTGCCCTAGCCTGAAGGCTAGGGGAGCCCTAGCCTTAGCCTAGGGGAGCCCGAGCCTGAAGCCTAGGGGTGCCCCAACCTGAAGGCTAGGGGAGCCCTAGCCTTAGCCTAGGGGAGCCCGAGCCTGAAGCCTAGGGGTGCCCTAGCCTGAAGGCTAGGGGAGCCCTAGACTTAGCCTAGGGGAGCCCGAGCCTGAAGCCTAGGGGTGCCCTAGCCTGAAGGCTAGGGGAGCCCTAGCCTTAGCCTAGGGGAGCCTAAAGCCTAGGGGTGCCCTAGCCTGAAGGTTAGGGGAGCCCTAGCCTTAGCCTAGGGGAGCCTAAAGCCTAGGGGTGCCCTAGCCTGAAGGCTAGGGGAGCCCTTGCCTTAGCCTAGGGGAGCCTAAAGCCTAGGGGTGCCCTAGCCTGAAGGCTAGGGGTGCCTAGCCTTAGCCTAGGGGAGCCCTAGCCTAAAGCCTAGGGGTGCCCTAGCCTGAAGGCTAGGGGAGCCCTAGCCTTAGCCTAGGGGAGCCTATAGCCTAGGGTTGCCCTAGCCTGAAGGCTAGGGGAGCCCTAGCCTTAGCCTAGGGGAGCCCTAGCTTAAAGCCTAGGGGTGCCCTAGCCTGAAGGCTAGGGGAGCCCTAGCCTTAGCCTAGGGGAGCCTAAAGCCTAGGGGTGCCCTAGCCTGAAGGCTAGGGGAGCCCTAGCCTTAGCCTAGGGGAGCCCTAGCCTAAAGCCTAGGGGTGCCCTAGCCTGAAGGCTAGGGGAGCCCTAGCCTTAGCCTAGGGGAGCCCTAGCCTAAAGCCTAGGGGTGCCCTAGCCTGAAGGCTAAGGGAGCCCTAGCCTTAGCCTAGGGGAGCCTAAAGCCTAGGGGTGCCCTAGCCTGAAGGCTAGGGGAGCCCTAGCCTTAGCCTAGGGGAGCCCTAGCCTAAAGCCTAGGGGTGCCCTAGCCTGAAGGCTAGGGGAGCCCTAGCCTTAGCCTAGGGGAGCCCTAGCCTAAAGCCTAGGGGTGCCCTAGCCTGAAGGCTAGGGGATCCCTAGCCTTAGCCTAGGGGAGCCTAAAGCCTAAGGGTGCCCTAGCCTGAAGGCTAGGGGAGCCCTAGCCTTAGCCTAGGGGAGCCCTAGCCTAAAGCCTAGGATTGCCCTAGCCTGAAGGCTAGGGGAGCCCTAGCCTTAGCCTAGGGGAGCCTAAAGCCTAGGGGTGCCCTAGCCTGAAGGCTAGGGGAGCCCTAGCCTTAGCCTAGGGGAGCCCTAGCCTAAAGCCTAGGGGTGCCCTAGCCTGAAGGCTAGGGGAGCCCTAGCCTTAGCCTAGGGGAGCCTAAAGCCTAGGGGTGCCCTAGCCTGAAGGCTAGGGGAGCCCTAGCCTTAGCCTAGGGGAGCCTAAAGCCTAGGGGTGCCCTAGCCTGAAGGCTAGGGGAGCCCTAGCCTTAGCCTAGGGGAGCCTAAAGCCTAGGGGTGCCCTAGCCTGAAGGCTAGGGGAGCCCTAGCC